>NC_083108.1:52491404-52591404 GCF_949774975.1 Lagenorhynchus albirostris
CCACTTAGAGAAGTTCCTTTAGCATTTGTTGTAAAGCTGGTTTGATGGTGCTGAAATCTGTTAACTTTTTCTTGTCTCTCCTTCGAATCTGAATGAGATCCTTGCTGAGTAGAGTAATCTTGGTTGTAGGTTTTTCCCTTTCATCACTTTAAATATGTCCTGCCAGTCCCTTCTGGCTTGCAGAGTTTCTGCTGAAAGATCAGCTGTTAACCTTATGTAGATTCCCTTGTATGTTATTTGTTGTTTTTCCCTTGCTGGTTTTAATATTTTTTCTTTGTATTTAATTTTTCATAGTTTGATTAATGTGTGTCTTGGCATGTTTCTCCTTGGATTTATCCTTTATGGGAGTCTCTGCACTTACTGTACTTGACTGACTATGTCGTTTCCCATATAAGGGAAATTTTCAAATATAATCTCTTCTAAATATTTTCTCAGTCCCTCTCTTTTTCTCTTCTTCTTCTGGGACCCCTATAAATCGAATGTTGGTGTGTTTAATGTTGCCCCAGAGGTCTCTGAGACTGTCCTCAATTCTTTTTATTCTTTTTTCCTTATTTTGCTCTATGGTAGTTATTTCCACTATTTTATCTTCCAGGTCACTATGCGTTCATCTGCTTCAGTTATTAATTCCTTCTAGAGAATTTTTAGTTTCATTTATTGTGTTGTTCATCATTGTTGGTTTGCTCTTTAGTTCTTCTAGGTCCTTGTTACATGTTTCTTGTATTTTCTCCATTCTATTTCCAAGATTTTGAATCATCTTTACTGTTATTACTCTGAATTCCTTATCAGGTAGACTGCCTATTTCCTCATCATTTGTTTGGTCTGGTGGGTTTTTACTCTGCTCCTTCATCTGCTGCGTATTTCTCTGTCTTCTCATTTTGTTTAATTTACTGTGTTTGGGGTCTCCTTTGTGCATGCTGCAGGTTTGTAGTTCCTGTTGTTTTTGGTGTTTGCCCCCAGTGGGTAAGGTTGGTTCAGTGGGTTGTGTAAGCTTTCTGGTGGTGGGGACTGGTGCCTGTGTTCTGTTCAATGAGGCTGCATCTCGTCTTTCTGGTGAGCAGGACCACATCCCGGTGGTTTGTTTTGGGGTGTCTGTGACCTTATTATGATTTTAGGCAGCATTTCTGCTAATGGGTGGAGTTTTGTTCCTTTCTTGCTAGTTGTTTGGCATGGGGTGTCCAGTGTACCAGCTTGCTGATCATTGAATGGAACTGGGTCTTAGTGTTGAGACGGTGATCTCTGGAGGAGCTCTCGCCAGTTGATATGACATGTGGTTGGGAGGTTTCTGGTGGTCCAATGTCCTGAACTTGGCTCTCCCACCTCAGAGACTCAGGCCTGACACCTGGCCAGGGCATCAAAACCCTGTCAGCCACATGGCTCAGAAGAAAAGGGAGGAAAAAAAAAGAAAGGGAAAATAAATAAATAAAGTTTTTAAAATAAAAATGTTATTAAAAAATAGGAAAAATGTAATTAAATAAAAAGAAGAGAGCAACCAAACCAACAAACAAATCCACCAATGATAACAAGTGCTATAAACTATACTAAGATAAACGTAAAAATCAGAAACTAGTCAGTCACATACAGCAAACCCCAAGTCTACAGTTGCTCCCAAAATCTACCGCCTCAATTTTGGGATGATTCATTGTCTATTCAGCTATTCCAGAGATGCAGGGTACATCAAGTTGACTGTGGAGATTTAATCTGCTGCTCTTGAGGCTGCATGGAGAAATTTCCCTTTGTCTTTTGTTCTCACAGCTCCTGGGGTCCAGCTTTTGGTTTGGCCCCTCTCTGCATGTAGGTTGCTCTCTTGTATCTGTTCTTTGCTGAGACAGGATGGGGTTAAAGGAGTGGCTGATTAGGGGGCTCTGGCTCACTCAGGCCAGGGGTTGGAAGACGTACAGAATGCGGGGCAAGCCTGTGTCATGCAATTTGTTCTCATGGGGAAGTTGTCCCTGGATCACAGGACCCTGGCAATGGTGGGCTGCACAGGGTCCTGGGAGGGGAGGTGTGGGTAGTGACCTGTGCTTTCACACAGGCTTTTTGGTGGCTGCAGCAGCAACCTTAGCATTTCATGCCCATCTCTGGTGTCTGCATTGATAGCCACAGCTCATGCCCGTCTCTGGAGCTCATTTAGGTAGTGCTCTGAACCTCCTCTCCTTGTACACCCTGAAAAAATGGTCTCTTGCCTCTTATGCTATTCCAGACATTTTCCCGGACTCCCTCCTGGCTAGCTGTGGTACACTAGCCCCCTTTAGGCTGTGTTCACAGAGCCAACCCCAGTCCTCTCCCTGGGATCTGACCTCTGAAACTGGAGCCTCAGCTCCCAGCCCCCACTCTCCCCGGTGGGTAAGCAGGCAAGTCTCTTAGGCTGGTGAGTGCTGGTCGGCACCAATACTCTGTGCTGGAATCTCTCCGCTTTGCCCTCTGCACCCCTATTGCTGTGCTCTCTGTGGCTCCAAAGCTTCCCCTGCCACCCCTTGTTTCCACCAGTAAAGGGCTTCCTAGTGTGTGGAAACTTTTCCTCCTTCACAGCTCCCTCCCAGAGGTGCAGGTCCCGTCCCTATTCTTTTGTTCCAGTTTTTTCTTTTTTCTTTTGCCCTACCCAGGTACATGGGGATTTTCTTGTCTTTTGGGAAGTCTGAGGTTCAGTAGGTGTTCTATAGGAATTGTTCCACATGTAGATGTATTTTTTTATGTATTTGTGGGGGGGAAGGTGATCTTCACATCTTAATCCTCCTCCATCTTGAAGGTCCTCTCCACACTTAATCTTAAACGTGAATGTTTTCTGCCACATCTTCCACCCACTCTTTTTTCTTCCAGAAACTGTTTTGGGTGATACATAATAGCTAAATATATTCATATATATTCTGGCAGTTATGTTTACAAACAGATATAATTGCCTAGCCATATGGTTTGTTATTTCTGAGATTAAATTTTACTAATTAATTAGTTTTTAAAAATACAAAAATTTAAACACAAATTTTCTCACACGTCACCTTCCTTGTTTTAATAATTGTAAATAAGTATCACTAATCTAATGAATAATATTTATGACAGTAAATATTGGAAAAAATATAAGACATATTCTTTAACACTAAGTTATAGTAAAAATAGCAAACATTTAATTAGTGCTTACTATGAATTAAGTTCTTTACCTACATTATTTGAATTAATCCTCACAATAACACTCTTAGGTAGGCAGTATTCTCATTCTAAATTTATAGATGAGGAGATGAAAGTCTAGATAGGTTAATTACATTTCCCAAAGTCACATAGCAAATAATTGACAGATATGAATCTGGAATCAGGTCCTGAATCACTTTGCTCCCAAAGTCAGCATTTTTAAACTCTATGTGCTTTGTCACTTAGTAATTCAGTTTTCAGTAGACAGCTTTCTTTGATATTTAAGTTGTGTGGAAGCTGTGTTGAGAAAATCAATTGTGGCTGAGATGGACTTTTGTAATCAAAATCTCTAACTGAGCATTTTTTTTTTTTTTTTTTTTGCGGTACGCGGGCCTCTCACTGTTGTGGCCTCTCACATTGCGGAGCACAGGCTCTGGACGCTCAGGCTCAGCGGCCATGGCCCAGGCCCAGCCGCTCGCGGCATGTGGGATCCTCCCGGACCGGGGCACGAACCCGCGTCCCCTGCATCGGCAGGCGGACTCTCAACCACTGCCCTCTAACTGAGCATTCTTGATATGAGTATACCGATAGCAGTTCTCTTCATTGTTCTTGCTTGTGCAGTCAGAGATGGCATCCTGAGAGATTCTCTCTTGTTATTCCTTGGTATATATCCTTCTTATTCAAGAGGAAGTTCATCTTATATTTCCTCTTTTGTAAAATAAGGCATTTTCCTTTACTGTACTGTGCGAAAACCCAGGTACTGCAGTAAGAGCATTAACCAAACAATTCACGGTGATCTTAAATGTTGCCTACTATAAAGAAGGCAGACAGGCCCAGAAGACCAGCACCCCCACCAAGAGGGAAATCCTGCACAGGAGAACTCTGTCTACTGACATTCCTGCTTTTAGTCTAGAATGAGGTAGAATGCTGGTCGAGGAATTAGGAGATGTGGATTTTAGTACCAAGTCTCAATAAATCTGCATGGGATTACAGACAAATTATTTAATCACCAACTTCCTCATTCATAAAACAAAGAAAACAATGATTGCCTAACTTTACTTCATAGGGTTGGGATGGAGATGAAATATCTTAAAGTATTTTGAAAAATATAAGAAACTGCACAAATAAAAAGTAGGAGTATGTTTCCATGCAGCACATTGATGCAAGCATAGTGATATAAGCTTGTAGAAAATGGAATCAGTGTCCGGGAACTATGCATTTGTGCATCCTTTCTGTTAAAGAGGATTCTGATGATTATAAGAAATTAGTTCGAGGACGGGTTATAAGGAAATTTGGCTTTTTATCTCTGATCTCTATCATAACATTTTGTTTGGTTTTGGTTTTCAGCTCAGTTGACTGCAGGTTTCTCTGTGAAGGTGCTGCTGCCAGGATAAAAGGAAAGGATACCTGTTATTCTTCCAAATGGGAAGTGTGACACTTAAGCTAATTAATTGTAAAGGGCAGGAAAGGAATCCCAAAGTGTACACCTGCTCTGGATTTAGAACTGTGAATGTAAGAGCTATCTTGTCCACAGTTAGATGTGTACTTAATGTCACTAATCAGTTGACTTTGAGTTAATCAAAAGGGAGATCATCCAGGAACTTAATCTAATCACATGAGCTTTTTAAAACCAGAGAATTGTCTCTGGATGATAGCAGAAGAGGAAGTCAGAGAGACTCCAGACATGAGATGGATTGAACATGTCCTAGCTACCTTAGAAGATGGAGGGGCTATGTGACAAGGAATATGGGCAGCCTCTGGGAGCTGAGAGTAGCTCCCAGATGATTGCCAGCAAGAAAATGTACACTTCAGTCTCACAACTGTAAGGAACTAAATTCTGCCAGCAACCTGAATGAGCTTACAAGTGAATTCTTCCCTAGAGCTGCCTGGCTGACAACTTGATTTCAGCCTAGTGAGACCCGAAGTAGAGAATCTAATTGAGCCTGCCTAGACTGACCTGCAGAACTAGGAGCTGATAAATGGTTGCCACAGTTTCTATCATTATACAACAATAGACAACCAATGCACTTTTGCTTTTGTATATGTTTGTAGATTCAATTATTTTTTCTATTTTGACTTCATCGCCTTTACCACTGAAAACTGTCTTCTGCCTTTCTTACGGCTATGTTAGGAGTTCTTTTTCTGTTGACTTCATCTGCAATGAATACATCTGACTTTTAATATGGATGAGAAGGACTCATACATTCTTTCATTCAATAAATAGTCATTAAGTGTCTGTTATGTGCCTGAGCTCCTCTAGCTCTTAGGGATAGAATAATAAGTAAAACCTACATTGGCCTTGTTCTTGTGGAATTTACATTCTGGTAGTTAAAAGAAATAATAATCAAATAAATGTAAACCATAATGTTGGATATTGTGAAGTTTCAGAAAGTGTGGTTGGAGGGGTAGTCAGTGGCCAGATATTTCTGGCTATGGTAAGGAACTTGGATTCTATTGGGAGGTTATTGGAGGGTTTTGAGGAAGGGAGTGACCAGATCAGATTTTTTTTGGCAAAAGGATCACTCTGGATGCTCAATTGTTAATAGACGAAATTGGGAGGTGCCTTTGGAAGGTGGGGAGGTAAAGGGTAATAAGGGGATTGTTTGAAAGGAGGGAGTCCAGAGAAGACATGGTAGTGACTAGCACTAGGTGGGAGTGGTGGAGATGATGGGAAATGATTAAATTTGGAATATATGTGAAGGCGTAAGAGGATTACAAACAGAAAACAAATCTTCATTTCTCAAATACCAGTGGTTGAGAGGTAGCTCTTGAGTGATCTCCTCATCCCCTTACTCCCCATGGATCAAGTTCTCACTCTTGCATTCCAGCCAACATTCAAGAGATTCCAGTTTTGACTCAGCATTTCACATACATGTTCTCAGCTACTCCTTAAAATAGCCATGGGAAGTAGGTATCTTTACCAAAAACTATTATATATTATGGCTTTTCAGAGTTGTTTGAGAACAGAATAAATTGTGTGTGTGTGTACTAGCAATTGATGTTGAATCCTGTCTATAAGGTCTGTTCTACTTAAAAAGCATACCGCATACTCTTGCTTTCAAGTTCCGTTTTGTTGTTGTTGTTTGTTTTGTTTTGACATATGGTTCTTGATCCTGATGTCAGACCAGGACCTATCAAGAGTGGATAAATGTAGTTGAGTGCATGGATTCAGGAATGGGATTTTTACTTTTGGAATTTTCTTCTGCATATGGTCCAGAGCAGAGGCTGTCACTAGCTCTGGTACCAGTTTTCCTAAGTACTGGGGCCTTTTCTGACTGTGCCACCAGAGCAATGAGGAACATCTTAAGAGATTATGCTAAATAATGTTGGAGTCAGAGACAGTCTTTGTAGGATCACTACCCGAAAGCAGAATGCTATTTTAGGTTTCCATTTCTGACATTTGATTTTGAAAGCTCTGTAACCCATGCAAGCGATAGAGTGTCTGAATGTCTAAAATGATCAATGATCAATTCTACACAATTCTTTTAAAGCTTAGCTGTTTATGTTGAAACCATAATGGAAAAGAATATATAAAAAAAGAATGTCTATATGTGTATAACTGAGTCACTTTGCTGTACAGCAGATTGCCACAACTTTGTAAATCAACTCTACTTCAATAAAAAACCTAGTTATTTAATAAAGAAAACTAAACCCAAACATATAATGTCGATCCCTTGGCATGCTTCTAGGATATGAAGAGGGGAACTTTTGTTTTTTGAACAGTTACTATGAATCCCTACCACACGCTAGCCAATGTGCCAGAAACTAAGGCTATGGAAATAAGTCAGAGACCCAGTCCCTGCCCTCATAGACCTCTGAGTTTAGTAGAATGAGGCATCCTTAATCAAGTGCCCACAAAAGTAAGTACATAGCTGTAAGCTGAGAACTACTGTGAAGGAACAAACAGTACAAATGCTGCTGTATGTATATCTGTTTATGTCTTAAGAAAATTTGGAGAAAGAAAGAAATTGGGGCTATTAATTTGGAAGCTTCATTTTAAACCAAATAAAAAATTATTATTTCCTCATTAACAAAGCACAACCTCAGCATTTGGCCTTCTTTATATTCTATGTGTTGCTGCCATCTCACTGAACTAGTATGGCACACAGCCTGCATTTCTTTATTAACTTTGGCATTTTTATGTCTTCATTCATTCATTCATTCATCCATTCTTCTTTCCAGAAAGATTCTATTACCTTTTCTGCACAATTGCTAGCCTTTGGGTAAATCTCCAAATTATATGATGACAATAAAAATGACAGCTGTCATTAATTACCTTCCTATCCTGTGCCAGACATGTATATAGAATATATAATATTAATTATTAATGTGTATAAATAATTAATAAATATATAATAATAAAATGTACTATATCATATATATAAAATCTCATTTAATTCTTTTAGCAACCTTGATATGTAAATATCAGCCTTATTTAATATGAAGAAACAAGGCCCAGAGAAGTTAGTAAATTACTCAAGGCCATGTAGATGGTAATTATCTAGATTTCAAATTAGGTTGATCCAGTTATAAAATCTGCATCTTTTTATTACACTGTTTTAGCAAGGACAGTGATATATGTATAATAGTTATATTACAAGGTGGTATATGATGAGTGCCATGCTCCAACATTAGGGTTATAAATGGGGGGCTGCATTTTTAGCTGAAGTGACCATGTTGGGTACCCTTATCTCTCTTTGCCAGTTTCCTGGATCTGCCACCTTGTTTTTAGGCCTCTCTACCCAGTACATCATTATCACCCTCTCCTTTATGCAAAAACCTGAGAGGGATTATAAATCAAGTGGAAAAAGATACCACTATCCCTTGAATTGTTCTCTGTTAAAAAGTTTTACCATGACTGTAAGAGACAGATTTGCATCTAAAGTACTTTCTTTCTTACCTTGCATTTCAGTTTTCTTAAGCGAGAACTCTATTTGTGATTCAAGGCTGTTCCAGTGTACCAAGTAGGTATGCAGTGTCATTTTCTTGTTTTCAGAGTAATGGCATATTTGATTACTCCACTCCCAATTTTACTGTTGATTTAGCAGTCTTGTGAAGACCCATCTGGCAGCATCCTGCCAGCCAGTGCCAGCTGGTGCGGCAAATGGCCATATGGGCTCGAACTGTGTCCTCCCAGCCCTTGAATCAAATTAGGATCACTTTGTGGTGTATGCCATGCAAATATGCACTCACAAGCAGTCTGCATTTGTAGGCACATTAACTCAAACACTATGACTAGAGTGGAGAAAAAAGAATGGTCAAGTCCATTAATACACTGCCATTTTGCAAAGCTATTTAAAACCTCTTAAATTCAACAAAAATTTAGACCAGAGTTGACAGTTAAAGCTATTGTTAACAATGTCCCCACTTCCTTGTGATTGTCCCTGAATTTCTTACCCTTCCCCAGAGGTTCATGGCTTCCTGAATAATTAATCAGTGCTCCAAGGCATAAAATGAGCGTTGGATGTTTCAATCAGAGGGTTTCCAATTGCATCAGAATCTGTCACCCACATTTGATCTTGGGCAAGTCACTTACATTGAGGCCATGAGTTCCCTCACTGGAAAAATGAGGGATAACATGACCTGCCCTACTTACTTCTCAGAGTTTTAAAAAGAAAACATAAATTAGTGTATTCAAAGAGTGCTTTGTGACTGGTATCCCCACTACAAATATTAATAATAAGTGCTGCTGCTAACATGTTCATTCCCAGAATATATGGAAATTGTCTGCACAAGTAGATAAGTAAATTTGAATAGCAAAAGCCATTTAAGTGTAAGTTAGGACTCCAACAAGCCTTAATCCTAGTAAGGGATTTGGGATTAGTGTGTGTCACTCTCTTCAAGCCAGTTGAGAATAATAGTACCTGGCTTATTTGCTTCATTGGAAAAATCAAAGAAAATTTAGGATGGTGCCATTTCCTCCTTTTTCAGTAGATTCTTGACTGACCAGAAATGAGATGAGATATAGAGAAGAGATGTTTATCAGGATTGACTTGATCACTCATCTGTAAAGTTTTAGCTATGCCAACTTTTGCTAACTTTTAGCGTTCCTAGAATTAATTTGTTAATTTGTTTTGTACTTGTTTGAGCAATCATATTTTTCTTAGTTTTCTGATTTCAGCAAAATTCTTAGTGAAAGTGATTTTTCTATTCGTTTTAGGATGGTATGCTGCCAGTACTTTTCCTTTTTAATGAGCAAAACCAAAAATAACAGTAAAAATCTTTTAAGCATTTAACTCTGGTAGGCATGTGTAAAGCATTTTCCATATATTATCTCAATTAATCCTCTCAACAAATTTATAATGTGGGCATTCTTATTGTATTAGTAGACACTATATTCCTGATTTGGAGATGAGGAAATTGAGACCTGGAGACATTTCAGTAAAGTTACTCAAGGTCACATAGCTAGGAACAGAGTGAACTGGAATTTTAAAATCACTTGAAATTAGATTCTACATTCCTCTACCTCTTAAGACAGTTTCCCACCACAACTGAAATTAAATACTAATTTATGCAATTAGTTGTTTAATATTTATCTGCTGGTTTACTACCTGTATCTCCATCAATTAGCACCTCGCACTGCACACAGGCACCCAATAATATTTATGGAATAAATGACTGAATGAAAGGAAAAATAGGACTCTTCTCAAAGAAGAAGGTTGTGGCAACAAGTGGTATTTTGGTGCTACATTAAGTTTTCTCTGCTGGTTTCTACAAGTAAGTAGAAAGTCAGCCCTGTTCATGGTATTTCTGATCTCCTGTGGTCTGACTGAGACAGCCTGTGGCAATCAAAACCTTTCTCTTCCTGGAAGATTCACTTTCTGGATTTACAAAGAGGCTTCCAAGAGTTGCAGACTGGCAGGGTTGCTCAAACTCTCTGGGCGTGAATTCTGACAACTGATTCTGTAATAGTAGTGAGTAAGATGTCCTTGATGTTTATATTTATTTAAATCTTATAATAGTTGTGAATCCCACTTAAGAAGATTAATAATACTGGTTGATATTTATACTTTTAAAATAAAGAATACTATTATGCTCATATAAAATATTTCTGGTTTTCCTTCTGGGAACATGGTAAGGTTATGCTTCTCTTCCCCTTTGGAGTTAAGTGTGATTTGCTTTGGGTAACTCAATGTGAGTAGAAATTACATATATCACTACCAGGTGGTAGTTTTAAGAGGCTATGTCTATTTGGCATTTCTCTCTTTTTCTTTGCCACAGACAGGCATATTTGAAATTATGGATATTCATCAGCCTATGTCTTAGAGTACAGAGCCTTGCAGTAAACCTCCTAGCCAACCCATGATGGACATGACAAAGGAGTGCGAAATAAAATCTTCATGTTATAAGCATTCTAGATTTTGGCTTAAAAATATTTTATTATGGTAAGAACACTTACCATGAGATCTACCCTCTTAACAAAATTTTTCAAGTATCCAACACAGTATTGTTTGTATTAGTACAATGTTGCACAACAGATCTCTAGAACTTATTTACCTCACATGACAGAAACTTTATGGCCTTTGATCAACAATTCATGTGGTAACCACCATTCCACTCTATGATTCTATGAGCATGATGATTTTAGATACTTCATGTAAGTGGAGTCAGGCAGAATTTCTTCTATGGCTGGCTTATTTCGCTTAGCAAAATGAATCATTCATGTTGTCACACATGGCAGGATTTCCTTTTTAAGAGTGAATAATATACCATTGTATGTATATGTCATATATCCATTCATCCATCAACGGACATTTAGGTTGTTTCCATATCTTGGTTATTGTAAATAATGCTGCAATGAACATGGAAGTGCTAATATCTTTTTGAGACCCTGATTTCAATTCTTTTGGATAAATGCTCATAAGTGCAATTGAAGGATCATATGCTAGTTCTGTTAGTAATATTTTTGGAAAACTCCATACTGTTTTCCATAGCAGGTTCACTATTCTACATTCCCACCAACAGTGTGCAAGGGTTCCAATTTTTCTACATCCATGCTAATATTTGTATTGTTGATGATCTCCATTCAAGTGTGAGGTGATATCTCATTGTGGTTTTTATTTGATTTCCCTGATGATTAGTGATGTCGAGTATCTTTTCATGTTCATGTTGCCATTTGTATGTTGTATTTGGAGAAATATCTATTCAGGTCATAAACTCATATTTTAATTGGATTATTAGCTATTTTGCTATTAGGTTGTTGTAGTTCCATATGTATTTTATAAATCAATCTCATATAAAAATGGTTTGCAACTATATTCTTTTTATTCCATAGGTTGCCTTTTAATTTTATTGTTTCCTTTGCTGTGCAGAAGTTTTTTAGTTTGATGTAGTCCCTCTTACGTATTTTTTAGGCTATTCTTGCCTATGTTTTTGGTGTCATGTTTGTGCATCATTGCCAAGACCCGGTCAAGAAGGTTTTCCCCTATGTTTTCTTATAGGAGCTTTACAGCTTCAGGTTTTATGTTTAAGTCTTTAATCCATTTTGAGTTGATTTTTGTGTATGGTGTAAGACAAGTTTCCAATTTCCTTCTGCAGAATGTGGATATCCAATTTTTCCAACACCATTTATTGAAGAGAGTAACCTTTCTACATTGTGTATTCTTGGCACCCTGTAAAAGATCAGTTGACCATTTATGCATGGTTTTATTTCTGGACTCTATGTTCTGTTTCATTGGTCTATGTGTCTGTTTTTATGCCAGTATCATACTGTTTGGATTACTCCAGGTTTGTAATATAATTTGAAATCAGGTGGTGTAATGCCTTCAGTTCTTTTTTTTTTTTTTATTCTCAAGTTTGCTTTAGCTATGCTGTGTCCTTTGTGAATGGTTCCATATAAATTTTAGGATTGGTTTTTCTATTTCTGTAAAAAATACCTTTAGAATTTTGATAACAATTGTACTGAATCTGTAGATTGCCTTGGATAGTATGGACATTTTAGCAATATTGCCTTTTGTTTTATAACATCTTTATTGGAGTATAATTGCTTTACAATCGTGTGTTACTTTCTGCTCTATAACAAAGTGAATCAGTCATACATATACATATGTTCCTATATCTCTTCCCTCTTGCATCTCCCTCCCTCCCACCCTCCCTATCCCACCCCTCTAGGTGGTCACAAAGCACCGAGCTGATCTCCCTGTGCTATGTGGCTGCTTCCCACTAGCTATCTATTTTACATTTGGTACTGTATATATGTCCAAGCCACTGTCTCACTTTGTCACAGCTTACCCTTCGCCCTCCCAATATCCTCAAGTCCGTTCTCTAGTAGGTCAGTGTCTTTATTCCCATCTTGCCCCTAGGTTCTTCATGACCATTTGTTTTTTTTTTTTTTAGATTCCATATATATGTGTTAGCATACGGTATTTGTTTTTCTCTTTCTGACTTACTTCACTCTGTATGACAGACTCTAGGTCCATCCACCTCACTACAAATAGCTCAATTTCGTTTCTTTTTATGGCTGAGTAATACCCTGAGAAAACCATAATTCAAAAGTAGTCATGTACCAAAATGTTAATTGCAGCTCTACTTACAATAGCCAGGACATGGAAGCAACCTAGGTGTCCATCAACAGATGAATGGATAAAGAAGATGTGGCACATATATGCAATATTGTCTTTTAATCCTTGGTTGTTAGTCTTACCATTGGTCGTTGTTAGTGTTACAGAAAAGGAGGTGAGGGCACGTGAAAATAATGTTTAGGGCTGAAGATAGTTCAAAAGCTGAAAAGAGAGTAAGGGTTAGGCAAAAGTGGTAATATCAGGAATGAGCTAAAGGGACAGCAACCTTAGGGATGCTAACATAGAGAAAATGGGCTAATGAAGGACAGTTGAAGCTGGAGTAGGAAAGATCCTCGGGCTGGTGTGGGACAAACCCATCAATTGAGAGGGAGTCATTAGCATCATAAACCTCTGTGTCAGACCTGCATTTTGAGAACTGACCAAAAACATTCAAGTCAACAAGAAGTTTTGATTATTTCCAATAAGGAAGAAGAGAATCTAAACAACCAACTATATTTTTCTTTAATAAACTTTAAAAAGAATAAAATTTTATAAAATCTCAAGTTATAGGTATCCTTCAAAATTGAGAATCAGCATTCAATTATAGACATGATTGAAAAGGAATCCAGTTAAAAATAACATGGAAAGATCAGATCCCATTTAATAGAGAAAGAGAGATGAATATGTAGCACAACTATTAAGGCTCCCAATACATGGTTTTCAGAAGAAATGTTACTAGTACAGAAAGAATGACATTTTTGTCTGAAAATGAGTGGAAGAGGTCCACCTCAGTTCCCTTTGAATTCCCTATTGATAAAACATTAATCAGCAGAGTGGAATCCTCCTGAAAGTTGATCAGGAATTAATAAAAGAAATTAGCTGAAAGCATTCCAAACTGCTCTGGTCCTGATGGTGGTTTGAGAGTGGGTTCTGTAGTAGCTTATCCATGATAGTGTGCATGTAGAAGGGAGAAGATTTCTGTTTTACGATTCCCAAGAAATAAAAAGGATAAGGGAAATGTTCCTCCAACTAGGATAATTTTGCCTTATTAAAAATACACATGCTATTGATCAACATCTTCACTCTGCTATTAACTAAGAATTTTTTATTCCTAGCATATGAAGAATACAGTTTATTAAAAAACTCAAAAAGGAAAGTGGAAACCATAATCACCAACATTTTTGGATTTGTATGCTGGCGAGAGAGTCAAACATCAAAGAAAATTTTACTGCAAAGCTTCTAGATTCAGTGGATATTGGACTGTGCTAAACTAAAGGGAGCACCCGAAGTAGTGCTGGTTCATTATTTTAAAATATTAAATCTGCAACACATAATCAATGATATGATTAATAACTAATAGTGACTAATAATTGTGGATGAGATTTTTTGCTCATTTTAGTGAGGAATCATTTTTAAAGTCTTTATTAGTGAACTTGTAGCCTCATATTGGTGTTAGATATTATAAGAATAATAGTTATTGATAAGTAATAAAAAGGAAATATAGAACTAGATATATCTGTAGTCCTGAAACAATTAATTTTATTTATCTGTTTGATTTTTTTTAAATAAAATTTATATATATTGAAGGGGTACAACATGATGATTTGATCTAAATATACATAGTGAAGTGGTTATGACAGTCAAGCTAATTGGCATTTCCACTTGGAGAATAATTTGGGCTTATCCCCACAACTCTAGGCTCTTTGGGGCTGGAAGTCCTGGCTCTTAGAGGAAAAAGCCTTCTACCATGGTGCAGGAGTTCCATTTAATTTAAGCTTAAAACCCATCAATTGTTGCCTGGCCACTTTGGGCTCCTGTGGCCGAGGGACCCATGGGCAAGGAAAGGATTCCCCATTCTAGGAAGGTAACTGACCTCGATCATCTGGAGGTGGTGGGACTGCTGTACATGACACGGGCCAGCTCGGGGGTGTCTCTTGATGTTCCTCTGGCCAGTTTTGGTGATAAATGGACAAGGGCCCCAGACAAGGCCTGTGAAGGGCGTGATGACCAGGAGGCTCAGATCTCTCAGGTTTGAGGGTCTAGCCCAGCAGACGTGTTAGCCAAAGATGTGAGGATCTAGAGAGGATTGTTGACGAGGGAGGCGATGAGCATCAATTGTGGCTTTGAGTCCAGCTGCTGTAGCAGTGACTATCGTTTGTTTTGCTAACCTTCCCCTTTTTACGTTTCCTCAGTGATAGAGACCAACCAGAATCCCAGAGAACTTATTGCTCAGGAAGTGGATTTACTCTATGAGGCAAATGGACCTGTGTGGCACATGGGGTGGGCTGTAGTGAAGGCTGTGGTTTCTTCTTCAGGACAGAAACACTTACTCCATCAGCTGCCTGGAAGATTGGCTGCTGACAGAGAGCCCACATCTGCGTCCCTCTCTTAGAACTGCTCTTGACCCACGGGAAGTGTCTTGTCTGATGTCCTGTCCCCCCCAGGGCAGTTTATGTCCAATCACTAGTCAATTTGTATTACAGAGGGGCTCCGGATCTCAATTCAGTACCGCTGGAGAAGTCCATTCAAGATCTAGATCCCCCCTGTGGAACTGGCTGAGGTCTCTTTGCAGCTGCATTGCTCTCCAGCTCTTCTCTTTGCCCAGTCTGCTTCCCTTACTCTTACAGGCATTGCTCCAGAGAATAAACCATTAAACCTTCTGCACACAAATCTTCATTTCAGAGTCTGTGTTCTAGAAAATCTGATCTGAGATAGTAGATATGTAAATGTATTATCAATACATATCTATAGAAATACACCAGATTTTACCAACGCTTGTCTTGGGTGATGGGACTTTGGATGATTTTAATTTTCTACTTTATATTGTTCTGCTTTTACAGTTTTCCTACATTTCTCATATATTACTGCCATAATAAGAATAAAGCAATAACAAGGTATACAGTACAAAAATAAGAAAGAATACTCTATTTGAAGTCAGAAAATTTAGGTTCTGTGGCTAAAATACTGACTGTGTGACTTTTGTCAAGTCACTTAACAATTCTTCTGTAACTCAGTTTTGTCTCCTATGAGATGTGTGTAGTCATTACTATATTGCCTGGATTTGCCTTGAGGAAGTTCATAATGAATATGAAACACTTAGAAAAGCTGTAATGTCCTATAGAGATGTCATTTGTTTTTTATTTTATTATCTCTTGGAACTGTTTCCTACTGTTTTTATTTTTATATGTTCATACCAAGTGAGAATGGTACTGGCTTAAATGATCAAGAGGATCACTATATACATTTTATTTACTTTTAAGTAAAGATTAGAACTGAATCGGTTCCCTTAGTCAGACCCTGATCAGAACTTTGACATCCTTCGTATGTAGGCTAAAGGAAATCAATAGGCTAAAGGAAATCAATATCTTGTTTGAGTTCTGTGACAATTCTGAATAGCAGGTCTATGATTATCTCTGAGACTCAAAGTTAGAACATTCAATGCCTCTCAAATAAATCATTCCCAAGGCATTTCTCTATGACTGTCGGGATGTAATAAATGAATGCTATATGAAATATCCTGCTTTTATTTTCAACTGCCTGAAAGAATCTACTTGCTATAAGATCTGTTAATGTTGGGACACTTTGGATCTTATTTAAAGGAGTCTTTAAATTTTCCCTAGGCAGTAGCACAAGTATATGTAGTTATTAAAATCGTGTTTGCTTCTAATATGGAAAGCAGGTGTTTACCACTGTTGAAGGAATCCTTCTTAAATGAAATTTGTGATAATTACCTGTAGAGTCAACCCTCTTCTGTAGCTAAATTAGTCTGGTTTTGGTCAAAACTAATTTGAAAAGCATGCATTTCTATATCTAGTACTTGACTAAATAGTTTTCTCTTCTGTGGTAAGTAATAAAAGCAGTCATAGCATATTTAATAAAAGGTTTAATTGCGACTAAAGCTGATGAGGCTCTATTTTTACACTAGTTATTCATTACATGCAATGCAGATTTGTATTCACAGAGAAATTTAGCAAATTTAAAAGAAGCATGGCCCTGTATATAAGCATATGTGTTGAGCAAGTGTGCAGGTCCAAAATTCTATACCTTGGGAATTACCTACTTGGGAAAATTTCCCATAGAAAATGCTAAATAAGAACTCTCAGACAGAAGAATTTATTACTTTGTTGGTGGAATTTTCTTCATAGGGAAACTTTTAGAATGGGAAAAACAGATAGCCTTTTTCAGATCGGCAAATTTTCAAGGCCAAGATGGTAAGAGATGATCTCTGAGCATCTCTACTATTCGAACAGGAAAGGAGATACTTCACTGACAGGGGTCTGCTATACGTCCTAATGGTAGGAACACATGCCTTTGTAACTTTCTGTGGCATCTAGTCTATAGTTTTCTCTGTAATTAGGGAAGAGATTAAAAGAAGAGAGAAATAACTTATTACTGTCAGTGTAGTGTAGATGGGAAAGTCAGATGAAAAAATATGAATGTTAACTTGATAAACTAAAGAAACCCAGTTCCGGAAAAGGGAGGGCTTTTAATTTTCTGAAACCTTATTGGAAATCTCCTTTTCTTTAAAAATAATTTAATAACATTTTAATTTGTTTTTTGTACACAGTTTTATTGACATATAATTGACATAATAAACTGCACACAAAGTGTACAATTTGATAATTTTTGTTACATGTACACCCATGAAACATAATGGATCATGTTTCATGTTTCATCATGCCCCAAATTTCCCTGTAAAAACCCTTTGTAATTCCTTCCTCCTTCCTGTCTCCTGCTCCATCCCCAGATAACCACTGATTTGCTTTTTATCACTATAGATTAATTTTCATTAACTAAACATTTATATAAGTGGAATCATAGTGTATGTGCTGATTTTTGTCTGCTTCCTTCATACAACATAAAAATCATATTTAAGTGGGATAACGTGAAAACACTTGGCATTACATGCTGTGGTATATAAAATCATTAAAGTAATCAATTGCTCCTGTTGTCTTGCTCAGTCCTTTACTTGAATTTCTTACATCTCAGTAATAAATGTCAGAGAGTACCAGGAACTATATTCAAATGCTTTTTAAAGAAAATATGGTTTTCATACACATGTAAACATAATTATTCTAATGCACAGTATTTTGCTTTAGTGAACCTATTATTCAAGTTGAATAAGATATAAATTAGAGATTCTGAGGACATTCTTAAAGGTCTTTGGGCTTATTACATCCTGCAGATTTGCACCTACCATGAACTTGGTTACCATACAGGTCTAAGGAAATGCATGGCCGTGTCAGCCCTCAGAGTCCCAATGAAGCAATCTAATTGCATTAGCCATTGAGCTTGTCAGCATGTTCCAGACCTTGATCTAACTGACATATAGAAAGAATATACTTTGTTCTCTCTGGCTACTAATTTTTCAGCTGGTTATAAATCACTTCTACTGTATGAGAAAAAATAGGCTTTCTTGTTTAGCTCTGCCTGTGTTACTTCCCTTACTCATCTTTATGTTTGAGGGATGTATAGAATTTTATTGGGGTAAGGAAGAGAACTACAGACAGATGGGTTGTCAGGCTCGGCATATAAAAATGCATACAGAGAACTGACTGGCAATATTTTCTAGCCCAAGCCATGTTCTTGAGTAAATTATTTACAATTTACATATGAAAGATGTCTTTGAAATCATCTTTCCATCTGTGACCTGACAGCATAGTGTGTTTTTAAAAGGCCACCATTTTACATATGAGGTGTGTGTGTGTTAAATGAAAGCACAGACCTCTCTATTCTTTAATCTCCTCCAAATTCTCCTTACTGATGGATAATTATAGGACTTCTGTGTGGCATCTGCTTTGTAAGTGGGATAGTGCCTGTTACTGAAGATCACTCAAAAAGAATTTACCATCTGTTGATGGTTATTTACTTACAACTGTTGCACACATTCTGCATACCTTTGTGTCTGTACCTTCTTCACTTTCTATCTCATCTTCAATCATCGCCATAATAATCCTTAACTGAAAGGTATATATTTATACTTGTACTATAGTATTAACAAGAATTTTTGAATTGTGGAGATAGAATGATTCCTTTTATTTTTGATTCTTTTAGATATGGCAGTTCACACTGTGAACTTTTTTTGATTTGGGGTAATCATTAGTTTGGAATTCTTTTGGAAATGGTAAAAATGTGAGATACGAGTTTAACATTCTCCAAGATAATATACTTGATAGATTTATTTCATTATGTTTTAATTAATGTCTTTTGACTGAACCAATCGTAAAGGAAACAAACGTTTTAAAAGCTTGATTGTTTCTGAGGTTTGCGATTTTTACATTCATTTTGTCACTGATCTATTTTCTTCCCTTATTATTACAGAACCATGAGTTCACATTACAGCTAGTTTTTTTTTTGTTGTTTTTTGGGGTTTTTTTTGTTTTGTTTTGTTTTTTTGCGGTACACGGGCCTCTCACTGTTGTGGCCTCTCCCGTTGCGGAGCACAGGCTCCGGACGTGCAGGCCCAGCGGCCATGGCTCACGGGCCCAGCCGCTCCGCGGCACGTGGGATCCTCCCGGACTGGGGCACGAACCCGTGTCCCCTGCATCGGCAGGTGGACTCTCAACCATTGTGCCACCAGGGAAGCCCTACAGCTAGTTTTTTAAAGAAAAGATATCTCTCAATTTCAAGAAGTGAACACAACGATTTAAAAAATATTCCTTTTTGTCTTTGCTTTGTGAATACACTTATATGGTTTTGTATTCCTTTTCTTTAAGATTCCATTATTAAGTACTTTTAATTTTCTACAATTATTATCAATAACTACATAGTATTCTGTTAGATGTTGCACTGTGGTTTACTCACCATTCCGTGTCATCCTAAATTTTATTAAATTATTTTTTTTTACTATTTTTGATAATGCTGTAATGAATATCTTTGCCTGGGTAGCTGTTCTTTTTCTGCTGAATTAATTACTTATGAATATTTTATGACTTTCAAAACGTATATCACTTTTCAGCAAGGAACAGTCAGGGACACAATTTTGTAGTTTCACAGTTGTGTATAAATACATAAATTTCAACACATTATCAGAATTTGGTGTCAATATTTTAATTTTTTTGTTTTAATAGATATAAAATTATATCTTAATGATGCTTTAATTTTCATTTCTTTGATTATAGCCAACCAAGACTGAATATTCTTCAAAATCTTTGTAACTTTTTCCCTTTAGTATGAATTGTGCCTGGCATCTTTTGTATTTTGGGGGGCATTTACATAAGCTCTTTATTTTGAATGGGTGCTGATACTTTGTTTTTCATACATTATCAAATGTTTTCTCAAGCTGGTTTTCTTTAGTATTTTTTTCTTACATTATAAATTTTATAAATGTTTTGGTAGTCAAATATGTCATTCTTCCCTTTGTGATTTTGTTATTGCAAAATAGTTTTCTATTTTAGAAATGCCACACCTATTCAACAATTTACAAACTCTGCACTGGCTAATTTTTTTGCCATAAAAAAACCTAAGTTATGATACAATATGCCTGCCCTATGGTATTGCTTAAGCCATTGGTGCACAGCCCACCCAGATGTAGTGGCATAAAACACAATAATAGCTTATCATTATTATCTATCAGTGTTCTAGTCATTGATCAGCCTCAGCCAGGCAGTTCTCACTTGGGTTCTTTTGTGTGGTGGCTGTCACAGGGGCTGAGGTTGGAGTCATCTTGGAGACTTCCTCACCACGTCCAGTGGTTAATGCTGATTGTTAGGTAGGACCTCAGGTGAGGCTCTAAGCTACAGTATCTCCAAGTGGCCTGTCCATGTGGTTTGGGCTTCCGTAAGGCATGGAGCCTGAGTTCCAGGAGTAAGCATCGTGAGAGAGAGCCAGGTGGAAACTGTATCAGAGTTTAAGACCCAGCCTTGGATGTCAATAGTGTCACCTCCACTGTACTCTGTTGGTTGAGGCAATCACAAAGGAATATCATGTAGTAATAAGAGTATATGGAAATATTGTTACAAGCCACCTTTGAAAATTACAACTGCCATACCTATTCAATTTTGTATCTGGTATACTTGCTATGCTATATATCTATGTTACATGCTGAAAGTGGTTTACAGAGATTCATTTGGTAGCCCTACATTAGATTAATAGGATATGTAAATGAGGGAGGAAAGATTAGAAAACATTTAGGACTAAGTGAATAATAAAAGGGAACGGGAAGCTTGCATCTAAGAAACCTTTTGTTGAAAAAATAAGCAGAACTTAATTACTATTGGAAATGGAGCACAAGTTAGAAGATTTAAAATGATTCTAAGGCATTAATTCTGGGTTACTAGAATAATAGTTGTGACAATAGCAGAAGTGGGTCTATTGAAAAGTAGGTCTAATTTTATGAGATGCACAGAGGTATTAATTTTATGTACTTGAAGTTTTACATAATGTTTGAGCTTTCAAATATAGATGCCATGTATAACATTGAAGTACAGGGTGAACATAGCATAACATTAAAATACTGTGGGTGAGACATACAGGGGGTGGAAGTAAGTATTTTGAGATGATCAGTATAAGAAGGCGAATTTAACCCATAAAATAGAATGTGTTATCTTAGGGAGTAATAAAGAAGGAGATGAGCCTACATGTATGGACTAATTCAAGGACAAACACAGATGTGTAGAAAAAAAGTGTGTTTCATTGGAAAACTATTCATTATCTGTAGCACACCCTCTCAGGTGATCAGATTCTAGTCCTGGTCACAGTTTGTTTTTGAGCTATTTTACAACTCTTCCTTCATATGTTGTAGGTAACTGATAGATGTGTAAATGCTGTTCTGTGATTTTTATGTGACTCCCCTGTCTAAGGAAAAACCAGTTTGTCTTCATTTACAATGTATCTCAATATTCCCTTATATAAATTTGTACTATTTTGACTTTCCCTTTGAACCTGTCACATCATCTGCCTTGAACCCTCATATCATATGAATTTTAAAAAAATCCCCTAACACACATGCATTTTTATATTTGTATGTTGTTAGAGAAAAAATTATTCTGACATTTGTTTGAAAGTAAGGAGGACTTTATTCAGGACTGTTGTGATAGGTGTCAAGGCCATTGCAATAGGGGAGAGAGATCAGGTTCAACTCTGAAAGCAAGAACAGGTGGGAATTATAGCCAAGGAGCAGGCTGAGAGGGGTCAGTGGATGGAAAATTACTGAGAGGAGACATCAAAGGTGGGGAAATTCTTGTTCAACTGACTGAACAGGATTCTTATTAATGGCAGCTCATGGTGATCAGATATCACTTGGAGAATGGAGCGGGGTGAGGAATTTGATCAGCTAATTAGGGCGTTCAGATATCAAGGGCGGAAATATTCTCTCTAAACTGGCTTAGCAGTATTCTTCCTACAACAGGGCTAGGCAGCCCTGAGGACAAAGTCCTTGTTGAGAAGAGAACTCAGAAGTCCTCAAGAAAAGTTTGGTCAAGGAGGGAGCCTTTGTCAATGTGAATCATGATTTTACTTTGTTCTGAAAATTATCTTAGCAGATGGTAGAAGGATAATCTGAGAGGCAGAAGATGAACCTAAAGTTGTGGTGTAATGGTGAACAAGGTGGGTCTAGAATGAAACTGAGAAAAAACAAAAACAAAACTTATTCATGCTTGTCCTGACTCTTGACAAGTTACGGTAATCCCCTGAGCATCTTGTTCTTACCGGTAGAATTGGAAGGGAATAATCATGTCTACTTTACAAGGTCATATGCAGCTAAATGTGATAATGGGGGAGGTGTTGTCTCCCAAATCAGCATGTGCTATGTTAACAAGATGTTATGACCACATTTTAGGAGTCAAATGAGGGGAGTGTTTGAAGAAGAGCTGTGGAATCGGAACATGGCAGAGATTGCTAGCTGTCTCCTGATAACCGTCCTCTCCGTTGTCATAGAACTTAGGCTTGTACTGAGTGAATTACTGCTCACTGATATAGTCTGCCACTCCTAGTCTCTTTCACCACCTAATATGGCTGTGGGATTGAGTTATGGTCGTGAAATGTGAGCAGAAGTATGGAGTATTGTTTTAGAAATCTCCTTAAAATCCTAATTTTTAACTACTAGAATCTGAACTTGCTTTATAATTCAATTACTTCTGTCAAAAGTGCTCTGTACTCATATAGACTATGCTTTTTAGGTGTTTTTCCAGTGCAGAATTTTATAGCTATCTTTTCTTCGTTTGTACTTTTCGCTGATTTTTATTTCACACTTCTATTACCAACTGATTTACCATCTCTCACCAGAGGCATTTGAAAGAATATGCAATGTCAAGGGAACAAAGAGAACAACAGATACTATCTTTGAGTCACATTTTGCTCTGAGATTCTCAAATTTGTTTTGAAATCTTTGAATTTTGAGATAACATGGCAAAGCTGCAGAGAAATTAATTTTCAACTTTCTTACTTCTTTAAAATATTTCTTTAAAAGCTTCTGAGTTTTATTGTCACTCATCTTGTTTTTACTCATTTACTTGTTTTTACTCATTTACTCACGAGCATGATCTCATAAGAATGAGTACAAATAATATAAATCATTTAGTCCAATGTCTATTTGGTGCCCAGAATTATCCACAGTTTTCATAAAGGCCCAGAAAAATATACAGTAATACACCTGCTTATATTAGAGATATATTTTAAAATCTTAAGGAAACAGGTCTTGGATGTTTCTATTAGACAACTCTCCTTCTACTGACCACCCCCAAAAGTAAAATGAAATCCAACAAATAATTATAACAAATCCTCTGGTTCATTTTATTCTATTAGTCATGGTTGAGAAAATTTTACTGAATTTTTCTACCCTTACCAAAGCAAACTTCTCCCCCTCAAGATGGCTCCATTTTGTAAATCCATGCAGGATACATTATTCTTATTTCCTTCCAAAATGTTTATCCTGTTGATATTCATGTTGTTGCTTGTACATTCAAGTTAAGAATCTCCTCAGATTCCATGTTGCTATGTCAAGGCCAACATAAAAATAACATGATAGAGGAATTTGGTTTGTATTGGTTGTTTTCTGATTAGCATAATATGATTTATATTGATGACTTCATCAGCACTTGTGTTTAATGTATCAATTCACTGAGACTCACCTTAAAAGGGTATTATTTTCCTTCTTCACAGTTTCTTTTCCTGCAAGGGAATGTAAATGTCTGAGCCAGACACCAGCCCTAAAAATGCTTCTGAAAATTTACTTTTAATGCTCATTAGTATATAAACTCATTTCAACTCAGGAAAGATATTAGAGGAAAGCAATATGGACCCATTTATAATGATTCCCTTGCTTTAGGAAATCATTAACTTTGGAAACTATGTGATAAGGGTGACTAAATTTCTCCTTAAAATAGCCAGCATTATGGGCTGGATAAGAGGTACTAGTTCTAAGTGCAGATGACATAAGTGGAGGTTTAATATATCCATAATTAGATCACAGAACCAAGAAGGGACTAAAATCCAGTCATTCAAGGCCAGTGATACACTGCACAATGTTCTACTTACATAAACATGCATAAATTTAAAAACCAGAGTCCCCCCACCTCCTAATTCTAACTAATTCTCTTGATTTTGCCACATTTGCAGGTTCTTCACTGAAAACTTCTTGCTGCACTTTGCTTATCAACCACTATGAGCTGCCCTGGTCACTTGCTCATTTATAAACATTTATAAACAGGACTTCCTGTTTATAAACAGGACTCCTCTTCTGAATTCTAGTTGTCTAGTCAGCCCTGGTGAGCTGGATGGGTAATATATGACAAATTTTAGGGTTGCACTTCACTCCCTCAAAGGAGGAAGGGCTAAGTAATCAAGTCCCCATGCCTTCCCCTCTGCTCCAGTTCTGGCTTCTAATGCTCAGCTTGACCTTAGGTACTTGACCTCAGCTACCCAGGGCTCCCAAGTGCTTGCAGCAATTCATAAGATGGTCCCATACAGCAAAGGTCAGCACCCCTTGGTTGCAGTGTGACACCTGCTCCTTGAAGGATAATGTTTTGGGGCAGCACAGGTGGGAGAGGAAGCTGTCTGCCAATTCTCTGTTCTAACTGCTTTCTCCCTTTAATCTCAGTTATGACTCCATTGTATGTTTTTTATTATCCTTATGTTCCTCCATGAGTAGTTTGAGGTGAGAATAAGTGCAGTTATTTGTTGGCTGCCCATGTTAGGAGGAGGGCAGCAGAAGTTCAGATTTTCTGAGGGGCCACACAGAACAGATGTGGAAGATCATTATAATGGCTCCCAAACACATTGCTTTGCAATGTGAAAGTGTTGCTTTTCTCAGCTAGAAGTGGACATTCTTTGTCCACTACTTTGAATATGGAACAGATTTATGACTTGCTTTGACCAATAGAAGGTAGTAGAAATGACATCGTGTGAGTTCCAAAGCTTAGGCTGTAAGAGACCTTGTAGCTTCTGCTCCTGTCTCCTTTTGGAACCTCACCATCATTGGGAAGTCTGGGTAAACTTCCAAAAGATGAACCTTGTGGAGAGAGAGCTCCAGCTGAGAGCTAGTGCCGAGGTCCCAGACATGTAAGTGAGGGTGTGTTAGACCCTTTAGTCCTGGTCAAGAGAACAGATGATTGAAGATACACAAGTGATCAGGTGAGACCAAAAGAAGAACCAACCAGCTGAGCCCAGCCCACCCACAGAATCATGAGACATAATTTATGGTTGTTGTAGCCCTTGGCTATGGAGGGGATTTGCTACGCATCACTAGATAACTGACACACCAGATGAAAGGTGACAGAGCTTAACAGAGACTTGGAAGAGAATGACAAGACAATTGGGAGAGATAGAGCTGGGCAGACAGTGTCATGAAGGTGTGGATGGATTTAGCAAGGACCCAGTTTTGGCATGAGAATTTTGGATCAGTAATATGATTCCAGGAATGAGTTGGGGGGTTAGTAGGACAGATATGGAAGCAGAAGGACTTAAGCCCAGTGGTGGTAATAAAGACACAGTAATTTAACTGATGTGTAAGGTGTGGATAAGAACATCACTAATGTGACTTGTGATTGATTCACATGCATGCTGCATACTGGACTAAGCTCTTAATTCTCCAGGTCAGGTTTACAATTGCTTCCAGACTCAGGTAGCAGGCAGGGCAGCCAAAATACCCAGTTTCTCTAAAACAGTGAATTCTTTAAATATCATTTGGGGCAAGGTTTAATTACATCATTTTAAGAAAAATAATTTAGGTAGTCTTAGTTATCTGACATCTTCGTGTATTACTTTATCAAATGTTCCTTGAGGGACTTCCCTCGTGGTCCAGTGGTTAAGACTCAACGCTTCCAATGCAGGGGGCACAGGTTTGATCCCTGGTTGGGGAACTAAGATCCCACATGCTTCATGGCATGGCCAAAAAAAAAAAAAAAATGTTCCTTGAGAACAGACAGAGAACAAGGCCCCTGCTCTCCAGTAGCTTACAATTAGCTTGTAGGGACAGGCCGCACACACAAGAGGTGGTTACAGGAGAGGGAAAGGCAGGATGCAATTAAGGGATAAATGTGCAACAGGACAGAGCTGAGAGGATTTGTACCTCTGGACCTCAGTGACAGGGACTGAGAAAAAGAGAAGCATTAATTGGGGGAGGACTGTCTGCTGAGCCAATCTGTGACACTGGGGATAAACCTTGGTTCGTCTAGGGTGAGAAGAGCGGATCCTGGCTGGAGGCACGGGGGTAGGTTGAGGAGAAGGAAGCAATTAGACCAGAAAAGGATGGATTCTAGTTGTCTAAGTCTGATGGACCCATTCCCCAGTTCTTACTCCAAACTAGCCTAAATTACTTTCCCAAAGGTGATAATGCTAGCACAAATTAAAGTAAGGTTAGTCATGAGCCATAGTCTGCCAGAGAGAGGAATTGGGTGTTGGCTGTCTTAGGGAGGGGATGGTCTAGGCTGTGGTGCCTGACCTCTGACATTCTGGAAGAATGTATTTGTGAATACGCCTCCATGAAGTTTCAATTACCATGGAGGGTTTTAAGTTGTGTCAAAACACAACTCCTCGTTACATATCTGGGGTTAGTGAATTGCTATATGCAGGTGAGTCACCTAATGTGCAAGGGCACATTTAATAGATTTTCAGTTATGGTTAAGAAGATAGTGTTAATGATTTGACTATGGGTTGGCTCCCATTTTCATTGGCTACTCGAAGCAGGGATTTGGCAAATTTGGCTTTTTTTTTTTAAAACTTTCATTTTATTAATTAATTTATTTATTTTTGGCTGTGTTGGGTCTTCGTTTCTGTGCGAGGGCTTTCTCTAGTTGCGGCCAGCGGGGGCCACTCTTCATCACGGTGTGCGGGCCTCTCACTATCGCAGCCTCTCTTGTTGCGGAGCACAGGCTCCAGACGTGCAGGCTCAGTAGTTGTGGCACACGGGCCTAGTTGCTCCATGGCATGTGGGATCTTCCCAGACCGGGGCTCGAACCTGTGTCCCCTGCATTGGCAGGCAGACTCTCAACCACTGCACCACCAGGGAAGCCCAAATTTGGCTTTTAAAAGCCCTTAAACTCTTCTAAAAAAGCGTGTTTGGAGAGGTCATGTATCTCTGATGCATGTCATTTATTTTGCTTCCTCTGTTAGTGCTGGAGTTTGTACTGACTTTGTTCTGGCTCCAAAGGAAGCCACTAACGTGGGATTTCAGACGTTAAAAGCATTTAATTAATGCTTCTCTTTTTCTCAGAGAGGACATGCTAATGTCCTGATGGATGCTTCTTCCAAAAGGTATAAAGGAGTGAGATGGTTCCTCATGAATGAGATGCTTACATGTGGACCATGATAAAGTTGCCTGCTTAGGATGTTCTGTTCAAGTATTGTACACATTTGCTGACTTTTTAGGTTCTGAAATAATGTCCAAAGATGGAATAGCTGGTTGTAGTATCTGAAGCAGGTTCCTTAGCTGGGGTGCTATTGTCTTCTACCCTGTTGATTCCCTTGCATCTGTGGAGAATAACGGCAGCACCCCTCAAATAGTCTGAGGCTTGGACGTAAAGGATGGACAGGGCTTCTTGAATGTCACCATAATTGGAAGGCTGACTGAGCTACAGTGGTTTTTTCAGGAATCTGGAAGGTCTCCCTCAGCTTCCTTGTCTTCTACTACCTGAGCTTGCATCTTTGAGGGAGCAGCATGCTTTCCCTGAGGAGGTAAATCAAGGCAAATATGGACTGAGTCGCTTGCTGGCTAGTGTTGGCAAAAGCACAAAAATAGCATTTATACATTTGGTGATGTAGGGAACATGCTATTACTGGTATTATCCTTGTCTGAGGCAAGGGATTCAAATTTATTTTTTGAAGTAAACCAACTATCAGTGACTTATCTGTGATGTGGTAATTATTTAAAGCTCATTATGTAAAGATCATATCTTGAATCTGAAAATAGTTAGAAAGAACTAAGTTTGCTATGTAAGACCTGTTAAAGAGACCCTGGAAGAGATCCACTTGTAGAGTTGAACGTTCTGATTCCTACTCGTGAATTGTCTGATATGTAAGTGTTATCATTTAACACAACTCCTAATTTTTTATACCCTTTTAAAGATTGCAAAAATTTACTGGCTTACTCTGTGAGATTTTTATAGGGCTTTTTGGTATAAAGTTTTTTTTTTCAGGAAGACTAAACTATAAATAAACTTGGCCCTTGTTAGAGCAAACTGTAGTTTAAATTGGGTATTTTATAGTGTCTTGATAAGTTAGTAGGTATCAGCAGATATCTACCAGTAAGTAGAGTGAACTAAAAATTTTCAAATGAGTGATTAGGAGGACTAAACGTAAAATTTAATGGGAAACCATATGCAAACCTGACAGTAGAATCTGGCCCTAATCAATAAGACTTTCTGTGTGTCTGTGAAAGGGTGTTTCCAATATTATGAGAATAAATGATAAAAGAGTTCATCACTGAGGGACCAGAAGAAAATTCAGAATACTCTTAAATCGATATAATAAGCAGGACCAAATATTATTTGGAGGATATAGGTAATTAAAGTGGCACAAAATCAGAAGACTTATTTTCAGATAGTTGATGGAGAATTAAGTAATTTCACCTGTGTTGTAGCTTTATTAGTTAAAAATGTCTAGAGGCAATAATTAGGAGATAATACATAGGTAATAAGAAAATCAGGGTAAAGATAATTGCACCAATTTCATCTTCTTCAAAGGAAGTCATGAGTGAGAGCTTTTATATCAATCTCTAAAATAAAATATCAGTAAATTAATATGACAGAAAGTAGTGCTGATTAAAATAAATCCTAAAGAATTATAGGAGGATAATGTGGAATCGTGGTTCTGAGAGAATTAAGTTTAATCATACTACAGCAACTTACTGACTATAACATCTCAGGCTAATCTATTACTTAACATTTTTGAGCCCCATTTTCTCATCTTTAAGATGATAACAATAAGAATATCTATCTGGGTGTGTATTATGAGGGCTACATGAGATGATATATTTAAAATTATGTGCACAACAAATGCTAGCAAATAGTCAAAATTATTAAAGATACTGTATAAGATTCTGAAGATATCCTTTGAGCCTAGCATTTCTATACAATAAGGTAAACCTATAATTTTGATGTTTTGACAAATGTATACACTCATTAACCACTAACTCAATCAAGATAAATATTTCCATCACCTCCAAATTTCCCTCATGCTCTTTTGGAGTTAGTCCCCCAACTTTCCCTTGCCACTGGCACTTGCTGATTTGCTTTCTGACACTGTAGTTTCAGTTTGCCTTTTTTAGAATTTCATATAAATGGAATCATACACTGTGGATTCTTTTGTGGCTGGCTTCTTTCACTCAACATAATTTTTGTGATTCATTCATGTTGTGTGTCAGTTGTTTGATGCCCTTTATCGCCAAGTGATATTCCCTTTTATGATATACCACCTTTTTCCCCCTCAATTAAATGTTGATGGGCATTTTGTTGTTCTTTATTTCTTTTTGTAAAATAACGTTTTCCCTTCTCTTGGGCAAAGATCAAGGAGTAGAATTGCAGGCTTTCACTTTCTAAGACTGTATTACTTTATAAAAAATGGCTAAACAGTTTTTCCCACAGTGTTTATACCATTTGCACCCCTACCATCAGGACAGAAGAGCCCCAACTGCTCTATATCTTTGTAAGTCCTTGGTATGGTCAGTCATTTTGATTCTAGCTATTCTACTGGGTTTGGAGTGGTATCTCATTATGGTCTTAATTTTATTTCCCTGATGACTAATGGTATTGAGGGTTTTTTTGGTTTTTTTTTTTTCAGTACGCGGGCCTCTCACTGTTGTGGCCTCTCCCTTTGCGGAGCACAAGCTCCGGACGCGCAGGCTCAGCGGCCATGGCTCACGGACCCAGCCGCTCTGCGGCATGTGGGATCTTCCCGGACCGGGGCACGGACCCGTGATCCCTGCATCGGCAGGCGGACTCTCAACCACTGCGCCACCAGGGAAGCCCGGTATTGAGTATTTTTTCATATGCTGATTAGCCATTCTTTTATCTTCTTTTGTGAAGTGTCTATTCAAATATTTCCTGCCAGACTCAAACCTAGATATGTATTCAATAGCTTGGCTTGATCCTTCTGGGTGGAGCCCTTTCTATTTTCCCAAGGTGGGAGAAATCTCTATAGAGTGACATGGAGCAAAGATAAATCTAAAACTCTTGTTTTATCTGTTTTTACCGATGCTGATAATGATGATCAGGGACTTTAAATTGTAATGGAATCTGGGGAAGATTAGGCATGATTCTTTTATATTATCATGTTTGACTGCTATGCTCAACATGAAATATGTGCTTGGTGATTCCTTCATAAACATGTTCGGTTGTAAAGTCTTGTGCATTTTCTACATGAGATCCATGTGAAATCTAGGTAATGTAACTACCCATAGGCAGTATCAGGATAAAATCAAACTAAGATTGTGGGGGAAAAGAAAGACATAGTTTACCTTCTCTCCCCGCTCCCTTCCTTCCATCCCCCCCCACACCTGCAGCTCATCATCCTCCACTTCTTCTTTCCTCTCCTCGTCCTTCCCCAGGTGTGGTTGGGGAAAATCTTTTGGAGCAATTGCAGCTAACCTCCCACATTTCTCAACTGTGATTAACACTTTTTTTTGGTTAGTTTTACATCCAAAGAGAACATTTTTAGTAGACAATACTGTTTCTTGTGTGTGATAAAACTGACAAATCACACCTGTGCAAAGCACTATATTGGCCGTACTGTTTCTGTGAAGGCATTAAAGCAAGTTCACGTATTTTCCTGGGAATGTTAAAGTATCAGCTCTGAATGCTTTCTACAGTATTTATGCTAACCCAGGTGAATCTGTGCCACAAAAAGAAAAAAAAATTGAGAAGAGATGCATGCATTGTTTTCAGTTTGATCATTATAACTGGTTTTTGTTTTTGTTTTGTGTATTAAGAAAAAACTGTTCTTTAGATCATGGTGGGCTCAGTTGTAGTAAAGAGTGATGTTAGAGATAAAGGAGAACAAATGCTCATTTGGCTACAGCTGTGCAGCCAGATCAGGGACTGCTGATGGGGCTGTCTCACGTGGGAAGCTTTGTCACTGCTGCTGGGGCTGGAGGAGTTTGAGAACCACTGGCATATTTGCAAACTTTAATTATGCAGTAGTTAACTGGTCTAAAAATTACACAAACTAATTCTATCTCAAGAGAAATATATTCTGTATTAAACCACTTTTAACTGAGTCAAGCCCCATTCTCATCCTCTTCTCTAACAAATTATAGTGGCTCACTCTTGTGTTTGTTTTACTTCATATAAAAAAATTCTTATATGGACAAATGAGTTAAAGTATTTGGCTCTTAGCTCTAAGCTATGAGGTGTTAGCTTAGAACCCCACTTATATGAAAAGGGTATAATGAAAACAAACTACCATAGCATTTTCCATTTTCATTTCTTTTTTTTTTTTCAGAAAAATTGAGTCCTAGCTGAAATTACCTACGCAAAAAACTGATACTTAAAAATGGCTTTGGAAGCAAATCGGTTGTGTTTTAGGGAACAAGAGAAAGTTAAATGGGGGAATTTCAGTATCTTATTAACATAGAAACACAAAATATTCTAGGTTGAGAATGACTGTAAAAGAAAGTATCTATAATTTTTGTATTGACAATTTCACTTTGAATTCTTTTTCCTAAGAATTCAAGGTATATCCTCTTCAGAGAGAAAGATCTGAGCCATGCTAGAGGGCACATATTGACAGCTCTCCTAAAATGTTTTGCTATTAAAGATCTATGGATTAAAAAAAATCACTCTACCAGAAACTGGTGTTATATTGTCAGAGAAGTGTGAGCTCATTTCCCTGTGAGCTGCATTTCCCAGATTTTCAAGGGTTTTCTGAATTTTCAGTTAGGAAGAAGAACCCCTCCTGTTCATTTTACTCAGAATGTCACTCACTCACATACTTTTGGCCCCTGATTCCTGGCTCTTCCTTTTGCTCTTGATTGGAGATCAAGGCATGGACCAGAGAATGGCTGGCTTTTCACCCTCTCATACCAGTAATTGGAATGATATGACATGATATGCATCTTGAGAAATAATAATTTCAAATGCTAGCCATTCCTACATTTCTGGCAGATATCAAGCTTTTAGGCAATTGACGTTGTTTTGATTTTTTTTAAACATACCTTAAATGTTTCAAGTGTTAGTACTTGTGGGCAAAATAATAGATCTCTCAGATTTACTTCAGAATATTCCAGTGCGCTAGCCAAGTGCTTGTTTGACTCCGATCTATTTTCCTACCTTCTCCTGATTTGCTGTCTGTGTTAGAAATCACATTTCCCTGGCTCTCTTGCACTCTGTCTTCCAGGAATGTTTGGTCAATGTGGGTACTGATATTGGAAGGTGAGAAGGATGGGAGAAGCCAGGGTATCCCGTCCGAAATTACTGTGCCTATTGTAGCATCTCTGGCTGTGAATGAGCTTCTCTGTAGCTCTAAGCCTAACTGAGCAACTCCCACTGTGGTCCCAGCAGTGCATCTTCTGATGTTCTAGCTCCTGCCAGAGAGCCCTGACATCTGGGCTCCGATAACAACATCTCCTTTCATTGTCCCTCCAACACTAGGGTTAGTAGCAGTTTTCAGCTGTTGTCAGTCTTTTTGTTGATTTTCATCTCCTTGTAAGCTTCTCAGACCTTCCATTACCTGTGAAACCAATTCAATTATATTTAAAGTCCTTGTGTTTGAAAAAACTAAAACTGTTCTTACTTCCTGGCTGCAGCTTACTAACGTCCACAAATAAAAAAACAGAAAGGTGGAACAAGCATCAGTTCTGGTACAGGATAGTGTAAGCTCACTCCAGCCAGATCCACCTGCTGATGGCACTTAAAACCTCAGAACAAAATAAATGAACACCAACATGAAGACTCAAAAGTAAACCAAAGCACAGGACTGTGGAGTCGTATCACAACTTGGAGAAGTCAAGTGCTTGGGAGGGAGATTCACTATTTTTTCCTGCCTCTTACAATTTTACCCCAAGGGCAGGCCTAATTCATGGAGTCGTACAGTGGCACAAGCAGCTAAAACTGATATAAATTCTATCTCTTTGGATAGAAGAATCAGAAAAGGGAGCCTCAGTTGGCCAGAGAGTTGGGGAGAAATCCTGGAAGGAATAGAGCCTGAAAGTGGTCCTCCTAATTCTGTGTATTAACCAGAAACAGTCTCAGATTAATCCCTGAACTATACATGCATGAGATACAACCAAAGAACTATAGCAAGGCTTAGGGAGCTTAACAGAAATTTGAATCACCTGAACAAGTCTCCTGACTAAGATATATGAGACAGACTCAAACCAATGTAACAAAGACTTAAATAACTAAATAGAAATTTGAACTACCTCTACAGAAAGCAAACAGACTTTAAGGTATGAACCTAACCAGGTTGAATGCCTTCTAAAATAGAAACATGAACATTCTCCAGAGGATTATAACAGAACCTAGCACCTATGCAACATAATATTCACAATGTCTAGAATACAATACCAGATTACTGACTATGCAAAATATCAGGAAAATGTGACCAATTCCCAGGGGAAGAACAAGACATATACACCAACCATGAGATTACTAAATGTTGCAAGTTATCAGACAATGATTTTAAAACAGCTATTATAATTATGCTCAATGAGGTAAAGGAAAACATACTGAATATCACATAGTTGTACTTAACTGGTATGGGGCAATGATAATTATAAGGATTATAGTTTTGGATTGCTTCTTTTTATTTTGGTAAAATTTACATAAAGCAAAGTTTACCATTTCAGCTAAGTTTAAGTGTACAGTTTGCTGTCATTAAGTAGATTCCTATTGTTGGGCAACCATCACCACTATCCACCTCCAAAACATTTTCATCGTCTCAAATGAAACTCTACACTTATTAAACAATAACTCCCCATTTCCCATTTATAGACCAGGTTATAGAAGACCTTGTAGGCCAGGTTAAGGGATATGAATTTTTATTCTGCGTGTTTCATGAATCACCTGCCTTAGAATTACTTGAAGTGCTTGTTGAAAGTACATTTAATGACTTTTCTCAGACCTTAAACTAGGTGTATCAAATCATGATCTCTTGAGAGCAAGTCTGGGAATCTATGCTTCAAGGTGTTTCCTAACTAGTACACTAAAATTTAGGAACCCTTGGTGGAGTTGAAGTGGAGCCCTGAAAAGCTTTATTAATATTATTTCATAGTTAGATTCTACCTAGATCATTCTGAGGGGAGGATAGGTCTGAAGAGGGGGACAATTAGAAATAGAACATTCATTCATTCATTTATTCAACAAATTTTTGAGCACCTCCTGTGTGCTTGGTAAGAGGAATGCAGAAGTGAAGGTGACAGATTAAGAGGGAGACAGATGACAAGGTAAATAGTATGCAAAAGGTAATTCCAGATGTGATAATTGCTATAAAGAAAATTAGCATAGTAATATGATAGATAGTAGTTGTATGTATCTCTGTGTGAAGGGCCTGGGGAAAGAATTAGTCCTCCAAGCAGAGTGAACAGCCAAATGTAAAGGCTCTAAAATGGAAATAAGATCAGGTATTCAAGAGACAAAAAGGAGGGCCTTATGCCTGGAGGGTAAGGAGAGAAGAAAATAGTAGAAAAAGGTAAAGTTGTAAAGGTAGAAGGGTAAGAGGAGGCAAGGGGCTCTTAGGCCATAATAGATAATGTGTATTTTAAATGTCTTTATCAGTGAAGGACAGAAGTTCAGGCAGAGGCAGTTAACATGCAAAGAAGGTAAAGATACAGTCAAGAAATATTTAGGGGAGTGAGTAAAACATAAAAACCCTGGATATTGGTTCGATTTGAGACATGAAGGTGGAGAAGAATTCTAGGATGATTCTTGGGTTTCTGGTTTGGATGACTCTGCTTACATCATGATAATATTTTCTGGAAAAGAAAAAATAGTAAGAGCAGGTTTGAGGGGGACAGAATAATGAGCATGATTTAAACATGCTGTATTTGAAGGGAATATACCAGTGATATATGTTTGTGTTAGAATATTTGACTGTAAATAACAGTTATTTGAACAAGATAGAAGTCATATCTTATATCAATAAAGTTTAGAGATGAAAGAATCCAAGGCTGATTTGCGCCTGGTTCTTAATTTATAAAGGTGATTGAATGACAACAGGAATCAGCTCACCTTGAGAAGGGCAGTGTCCTCAGCCAGCAGGTCCCCCCACCCACCCCTGCTCCTCCAAGATGTCAAAACATTGTAAAATAAACAGCATGATTAATACAAGGGCTGGTAGAGCAGTTATATTATTATTGTTGACTCCTTCTATCTTGTTACTCCTACATTCTCAACACGTGGACCAACCTCAGGGGCCAAGATCTCCAGATATCACATTTTCTGCTGGATCTCCAGATATTTCATCGCACTTCATCTAAAGGGAAGGGGTGAAGATGAGTACATCCCCTTCCTTTAAGGATGTTCCTGGAATATCATAAACCAATTTTCTTACATCCCATTGGTGAACATCTGAAGAAGAGTCTGTGAAAGAAAGCAAGAATTGATCTGGAATAAGTAAGAGCACAAGATCAGGGGCATGGGAACCAAGCAAGTGGAGACTTTAAGAAAGGAGCCAGGAGTCGACAGTATATAATGTAGCAGAGAGAGAAGTGTTCTTTGGATAGTTCAAGTGAAGGCTGAGCACCATCACAGCAGTTTTAAGAGAGTGGTAAGCAGGTAAAATAAAAGGCAATAAAATGTGAAGAAACAGGTAAGATGGTAAGCAAGGATTTCTCTTTCCAAAGGGTTGGCTGACAAGGGAAAGTAGGAAATTGGAGGACACATAGGATTAAGGGATTTGTATTGTAGATGTTAGGTTGACAGTTGTTAGCGTGATATACCTAGAAAGGGTAATTCATTTAGGAAAAGAGAGAGACTGGTAAATAAAAGCAGAAGAAATGTTCAGAGAGTAGTTGAATGCTGTTCTTATGGAGGTGTTTTGAAATGTATGATAGCTTGCAGAGCCCTGGAATAAGCTAAAATGGTGAGTGGTTGAGATGCAAGAAATTGAAGACACATCTATTTCTATAAGCAAAGCTGGCTGCTGGGTTGGTATAAACAGAAAAGGAAGGCTACGTCATTTGTCTTTAATTTAGTCAAATAAACAACTAGCTTTTTTTTCCTAATGAGGTGGTTTCATAATATCAATTTAGTGGGATTTTTTTTTTGTATCTATACTTCATATGTTCTCTCAGAGGAAATGCTTAACGTAGATTTAGAAAGGTAGTGAACAATCAGTGTTATGTATTGTGGAAGCGAGTGTGAGTGCCATCTCTAAATAAAAAGTTTTTGAGGAGGGTTTCCTTGGGAGTACTTTATAATGTAACCTGTCAATGTCAGTGCTAAATAGGCAGAATTTAAAGACCATTAAGAGACAAATATTAATGTGACTTGTACTTTAATGGGCAACCAAATTATTGGTATTCACATAGCATTTCTTACTCTTTAACAGGAAAAAAAATACCCTTTCATTTTTCTCCTAATACTCAACAGTGTTCTTAATTATGTCACTGACCTTGCTATAACTATTGCACTTGACATCTAATAAATCTGATTCTAAATTGGTTTGTAGTCGAATTTTGAAAAAGGATCGATAGATTCATTTATGCTGACACTTGCTCTGTTACTGAAACGTGCCTGTACATGCAAAGAATGAGATTACCAGATTTGATTCACAACCTCTTGGCTGTCTCAGAAACAGCAGTACACCTGGAATACTGTATAACAAATGAAGAATGAAATTAGGAGTGCTGGTCAGACCCGACACTCTCATCTGTGCCTAATCTACAGCAACAAGTAGATGAGATGTTGATTTCTCCTACCATTAGAAAACACCCTTGTTTGGATTTCTATGCCTCTACAGTAAGCCCTTAACCACTACCATCATCAATAATGGTGATAATAGTGATTATGATAGAATCAAATGCCATTTATTTACATGATTATAACTTCAAATAGGAAAAACTGTATCCTTTGAAATTTAACTTGGAGAATTTAAGAAATTTAAGAATTTAAGGAAAACTTAAGAAAATTACATGTCTATGGAACCCATTAAGGATTTATTTCCTATTTATTTGAGCAAATTGCTGGATTCCATGTAAAGATTGTCAAAAGAATATACTATACCATTGTTACTGTTGGATAAAAATACACATAGGATAGACTGTTTTCTCAAGTAACTTCTAATTTAGTATAAAGCATGAGGTACAGTACAAGATAGAATAAAAGATTTACTCTGATTAAAGTACCAACACTCTACAATGGTTGCACCGAGAAGGTAGCAATTAATTACAAAAGGGAATTTTGGAGATGGCTTATTTGGGTGTGGGGGATAGTTAAGCTGTTTCTGAGGGAAAGGCAAAAGTCCAATAAGCAGAGATGGTGGGATGGTGTCTTAAGATAACCATATGATCATAACAAAGGAAATGTAATAGGAAAGGACATATCATGCTTGGGAAATGCACCAGTACAACTGGAGTAGAATGTAGAAGATGAGGTGGGGAAGGTTGTAGTCAGAGCATGAGGCTCTTAAATGCCAAGGCAGAAAGCTTGAATTTAACTTCAGGTCAGCCTAATGTGAGGGCCAACATTTTATGCAGGAGAATAAGAATCAATATGATTAATTAATGACATAATTAATGTTGAATTTCTCTGAACATTCTCAAAGTTACTACATCAAATTTACACCCAGTGTGAACCCAGAGTTAATATCAATGTACTTTTCAGTCCAAATCTCTGAAATCAGAAGACCCAAATCCTATGCCTGACTGTCCCAGTGATTAGTCTTGTGGCTTGAGAAGTCATTTTACTGAGTAGAGTGGGGATACGAGGTTTTGAGGATCAAATGAGGTTACAAAAGCAGTGTTTGTTTCTATAAAAAATCACTACATAGGTATAAATGCATCCTCAAAACTCAAGTGTACAGAAATATAATGCTGTGTTTTTAATTTTTATTATGAAACATTTTACATATATGAAAAGAAATGTTATATTTATGTATGGTTTAAAGAATAACAATAAAATGCCTACCCACGTCCTCACAACCAGACTTAAGAAAGAGTAACTTGCGATTCCCAGTTACATTCTCTGTGCTCGCTTCCAGATAAAAAGCATTCCTTTAAAAAAGAATTTATCATAAAAGTTTCTATAGTTGTTTTTAATTTTGTGTTTCTGATCTTTATATAAATTAACTCATATTGTAGGTATTCTTCTGACTTGTTTTTTGAGTATAATATTAAATTTTTAAGATTCATTTACATATTTAATTTTTTACAATAAAAAAAATTTTATTGAGCCCATTGTGTCCCAGGCCTACTTGTAGGTGATGGGAATCAATACTGCATAAACAGACAAAAATTCCTGCCCTCATTGAACTAATATGCAAGTGAAAGATATAGTAAATAAACATAATAAATAAATAATTTAGCAAATTAATTAAAAATTGATACAGTATATGTAAATGTATAGCTGATTCATTTTTTATACAGCAGAAACTAACACACCATAGTAAAGGAATTATACTCCAATAAAGATGTTTAAAAAATTGATATAGTAAAAATATAGCAGGATAAGGGAACACAGGAATGCTTGGAGGGGAATGCTATAATTTTAAGTAGAGTGGTCAGAGTAGGCAACCCTGAGAAAGAGCTACTTATGCAGAAACTGAATAAGTTGGGGGGCTTAGCCAGGTGGGTTACTGAGAAAGAGCATTAGGGGAAGATAGAAATAGCAAGTGCAAAGGCTCAGTGGTTCTCACATGTCTGGCATATTTGAGCAACAGCAAGAAGGCCAGTGTAATGGAAGTGGAGCGAGTGAAGGTTGAAACTGTTAGAAGATGAAGTCAGAGAGGTAATGGGGCCAGAGATGTAGAATCTTCTAGACAATTTTAAGGACCTTGGCTTTTATTTTCCAAGGTGAATGGAGAACCACTGCGGGATGTTGAGAAAAGGAGCCATGTAATCTGATTTATTTAAATATCAATCTAGCTGCAGTGTGGGAGCAAAACAAAACAAAGCTCTAGATTGGAAGATTCTGTAGTAAAAGTTCACAGAAATAATGGTAGTCAGTCTAGGGGGATAGTACTGTAGGTAACGAGAAGGGATGAATTTGTTTGTGTAATTTGGTGACAGATTAAACACTGGATGAGAGAGAAAAGGAAAAGTCAGAGATGAATCTAAGGATTTTGGCTGAACAGCTGGGAAGATGGAATGATCATCAACTGAGATGGGGAAGATTGGGAAGGGCGTGGGTTTTTGTAGAATATCAGAAATTTAGTTTTGGGCATTTAAGTCTGAGATATCTCTTAGACATTCAAGTGGAAATATCAGATGAGAAGCTGGGAATGATATGAGAGTCGAATTCAGGAGAAATTCGAGAATTCAGGAGAAAGGGCTCAACTGACATATGATGGCATATGTTGACATATGATGACATATGACAGTTGACATATGATGGCAACTAAAATTATGAGACTGGATGACAGCACCAGTGGGGAGAAGAAATGATAGCCAAATACTGAGCCCTGGAATATTCTAATATTAAGATTTAAGAAAGAAGTGGAGAAACTACAACTACAAAGGAGACTGAGAAATCTGTGAGGTAGGAAGAAAACATGGAGTGGTAGAAAGGTTCATATGTGTCTAAGAATGGATTTAAGAGTGGCTAGAAGGAGTATTGGAGGAAGCCAGTATAGGCAAATATTTTCAGAGACTTTGCTGCAAAGGGAAGCAGATAAATGGGGTGGTAGATGGTAGGGGAGTCAAGATAAGGTTTTTAAGATGGGAGAGTTAAAAGCATGTTTCAGCAGAGAAAGGAAAATTTGAGAATATAGGAGAGGCAGACTTGCTTATGTGATATCCATGAGTAGTTAAGGGGAAATGCAATCTAGCACGTAAATGAAGAATTAGTTTTACAAAGGTGTATGATCAGATAGTGGGTAGGGTACAGCTGCTGATGGGTGAATAAACTGGGTGAAGAAAATCTGCAGAAGTGCTCTTCTGATGGCTTTCATTTTCATGGTGAAATAGAAAGGTCACCAACTGAAAGTGGGAGTGAGGCAGGAATATTCATTTGATGATAGAAAATGTTATCTAAAAGAGTGCCTCTAGGAAATATTGTATAATTGGTGGGCAACATTAGGTTTATGGTTGTAAATTTAAAATAAAAACTCCAGCATGGTTGCATGTTTTCCCCTAGCCATACAGTATTTGGTTTGAAGAGTATTAAGAGAAATATTTTTTAAAGCATAATTCCAATCATTGAATTCCTCTTAAAATCCTTCAAGGGTTTTCCCACGTACTGGATTATGGGCCCAAATTCCTTATTAGGGCCCATAGCTCTGATATCACTCTCCCCTTATTCAAAACACTCTCGCCTCATTGGTCTTTTCCTAAAAGACCAATGCATTCTCATGTCTTTACCTAACCAATCAACTTTTGATAAAATGTCAATTCTTTATTGAGGCCTTTAATGACCACTCTAGCTACATTAAGGTCTCTCCACTTAACATTTTTTCTCCATATTGTTTTATTTTCTTCATAGCGTTTATCACTATTTGAAATTAACTTACCTCTTTATGTGATTTTTTTCTTCCTTTCCCTTTCTCTAGTTCAAATATGATGAGAACATGGGTTGCATCTATATTCTCTCTGAATCCCCACTAACCCTCACATAGAGTATGTAAGTACTCAATAAGTACTGGTTGAATGAATGATTGATTGTTCCTGAGCTTAACCTGGTAAAATATCAGAGCAATAAGGATAGAGAAAATTCCTTAATATTTACAGAACAGAAAAAAATTTAAAAAAGGTTTTTCACAATGGAATGAAATTGGACCCTTATCTTATACCATATGTAAAAAATCAACTCAAAATGGATTAAAGACTGGAAGCTGTATTAACTCCTAAAAGAAAACATAGGGGAAAATTTCTTCGACATGGTCTTGGCAATGGTTTTTTGTTTTTGTTTTTTGTATATGACACAAAAAGCACACACAACAAAAGCAAAAATAAACAAGTGGGACTACATCCAACTAAAATTATTATGCATAACCTAGGAAACCATCAATAAAATGAAAAAGAAATTTACAGAATAGTAAAAATATTTGCAAACCATATATCTTATAAAGGGCTAATATCCAAAATATATAAGGAACTCATACAACTCAATAGCAAAAAAACAAAACAAAACCCTAAATAACCTAATTAAAAGTGGGCAAGGACCTAGATGGACATTTTTTCAAAGAAGACATAAAAATGACCGACACGTATATGAAAAGGCAACTCAATATGACTGATCATCAAGGAAACACAAATCAAAACTACAATTTAATATTATTCAGCCATAAAAAGATGAGAATCTTGCCATCTGTGACAACATGATAGACTTGGAGGGGATTATGCTAGGTGAAATAAGCAAACCATAGAAAGAAGAGTTTCTAATATTGACTCAGGGCAGGAGAGATGATAGTACTTTTCTTGCTCCAAATTGATATATAATGAGGTTTACTTGGAGATTTATTCCTCATTGTTCATTTTCTAAAATGTTTAATAATGACCTATGTGCCTGTTACTGAGCTCGGTTTAGGGGATAGATACAGCAGTGACATTAGTTTTTCCCTGTCATCCTAGAGTTCAAAGTCAATCTTAAATGTTTAATTTAAATTGTCTCTTCCTGCTGTCAGGCTGATTTTGCTGTTTTGTTAGTTATGTGCCTGGGAAAAGCAAATATTTGCTAAAGAAAACCATAATTTGGAAAGTAAATATTTCTCCCCAAATCTGAAAATGAACTCCAAAGAGTAAAGAGTACTTCTGAACTTTCTATGGAGATGGAAATGTCTCCATTGTCTTTTTTTTTTAACATCTTTATTGGAATATAATTGCTTTACAATGGTGTGTTTCTTCTGTATGACAAAGTGAATCAGCTATACATAACATATATCACCATATCTCCTCCCCTTGTGTCTCCCTCTCACCCTCCCTATCCCACCACACACGGAGGGGGAAGGGTAAGCTGGGATGAAGTGAGAGAGTGGCATGGACATATATACATCTCCATTGTCTTTAAAAACGGTTGACACTCTGTGTGTGTGTGTGTGTGTGTGCGTGCGTGCGTGTGTGCATGTGCTCCCATATGCTTATCCCATCTGTGTGCATTTGTATGTACATTTCATATATATAGAGAGAGAGAATTTTAATATAAGCACAACTGTTCCGGGATGAGTCAGTAAATAAGCTTCACCAAATTGAGCACTTTCTCATCTTGGCTTCTCTTTCTAGCTGTGGGATATATCACAATCTGCTTCTAGACTTGTAGTGGGTTAGAAGATGCTTTTTCCAAGGTTCTTTTCCAAGCAAAGAGGTGATTCACTCACTTGGAGCGGATGACCTCTGGGATGGGTGACTGATGAAGACTTTCTAGAAAGGTCTTTAAGGCTGTTCTACAAACGGCTTATCTTGGGAATACACCTAAGTGAGGGGATTGCTTAATAGTTCCCAGATGTGACTTTTTTAAAAATCCTCCATGGAGACATTTAGATTTGGTCAATTTTTCTTGAGTGTTCATTAAGTAACAGGTACTATATTAAGTATTGTATACTTTTTCTCAGGACTCACAACAACTCTGTGAGGTAGATACTTTCATTGCCCCCATTCAGAGATGAGAAAACTGAGGTTCAGAGATGTTAAGTAATATAGTTAAGTTGGCACAAGCAGTAAATGGGGGAACCCAGACTAGAACACGGATTTAATTAGACCCCAAAATTTATGATTTTCATGAATAACACTATCATATGGTTTCCCCAATTATCTTCAATTCTTTATCTTTTATCTTCATGTTCTCCCAGTTTTCTTTTTTATTGCTGTCATTTACTTGCAAATAGTAAAGATATGATGAAAACTGCTTGGTCAGAAGCCTGATGGATTAAGGGACAGTTCTAAATATGACACAGAAGATCATTTTAAGTTAACAGCTAATAAAAGAACTATAATGATTTGTTAAAACTTACTAACTAGATTTAAAAATCTGTCTTACTAACATTGAACTAAATAAAATTAACAGGCAGTATAACTCATATTTCAGGTTATTTTCCTTCTAGATGGTCTTGAAATAGGCCATGTGATAGAATGGAAAGAGCAGTGGAATAAGAATCAGGAGTCTTGGATTTGAATTCATGGCAGCTAACAGCTAGCCCGACAAGTAAACTTAGTTTTGAGGCCTGATTTTTCAAAACATGTAAGGTCACTTCCATCTCCAACCTAAAATTCTATGACTTGGGAACACTATTAGTTTACTTAGAGCTTCTCAGAGAGGCCAGTGTGATTTCACATACAGTCTGTGATGATACTGAAAAATCAAATTAGACTATGCATGAAATAAATTCAGCTTGTAGATTTCATGTCGTTGCTGACTACCTTCATTTATAGGCTTCGATCTTTAGAGGTTTTTCAGATGGGTAATGGGTGAAAAACTAGTGGTGGTGGAGGTGATGCTTGTTCATTCCACAGAGAATTCAGTTTCTGTGATCTGAAACAGAGCAATTGCTCATCTACCATACTGCAGAGGATGAATGGGGAAGACGCTGGTCCAAACTGCTGTCAGGGCATCTGCATCTCTTTCTGGAGCTGGTAGTAGAGGAGCAAGCTGATTTAAGCACTTCATTTGGTTTGCATGCACTCTGCCTTTCAATTAAGTGGAACATGAGGGCTAGAGGATATGTGTGGGATATGGAAACGCGTAGGAGAGGAAATAATTCAGATGCCAGAACCCAGAATAGGAAATATATTCAAATGTTACGTTTTAGGAAAGATAAAATATATTAATGTATAAATGTTGCTTCTATTCTCAATACTATCATTTTAATTCGTTTTTATACAAATAGAAGAGGAAACTTTGTTTCTGTAATCTTAGCTCAGAGTGGTATTTTTGCCTGGTTTATAAAAATTTTCCTTAAATCATATGACTTAGTGTGATGAATATATTCTGAAATAAAAATGAGTTATTGGATGAAATCTGAATAGGACACACTGTGCTCAAAATTTTATCATCTCACCAGTGGTATAAATATTGTAAACTAAAGCCAGGAACATATGGCCTAAAACTCAATAAAGCAGGCAATGAGGCAAAATATCCATGTATCTATGTGTCACCCAAAATTAGAAGTTAGATTTCCTATCCCTCCCTGAGAAGAACATATTTCTAATGCCTTTTATGAAATTTATGAAGATATAGGGCTTGTTTTTAGTTATTTTGATGTATAGCTTATATACACACACCTATTTTGTGAATCAAGCACACCTAGAGCAGAGGCAACAGAAATGTCCCCTTCCTAAAAGCTCTTCTCAACAAAAGATATTTGCTGGAGCAAAAACAAATCTTGCACCAGAAATCTAACCAAAAAAATAGCCAATATTTCTTCTGAATTATTTTTACATCTACTCACATATTAGAAACATACATTATTCTCTTCTGTCGCTGGATAAAACATGCAAAGGCAATTCACAGAAAAAAAATCCCTAGGTTTTTATTTTATGTATATCAGTACAGTTGCAAAGTTAAACAAAATTGTGTACTTTTAAAAGTTTAAAATCTCCTTTTTTTTAAAGGAAGAATTTTGCTCTGTAGTGCTCAGGAGTTAAAGTGAGTTAAAAATCCCCTTTAGGAGTCATGTACCACAGAGTTCATTGCAGCTCTGTTTACAATAGCCAGGACCTGGAAGCAACCTAAGTGCCCATCGACAGATGAATGGATAAAGAAGATGTGGCACATATATAAAATGGAATATTACTCATCCATAAAAAGAAACGAAATTGAGTTGTTTGTAATGAGGTGGATGGACCTAGAGTCTGTCGTACAGAGTGAAGTAAGTCAGAAAGAGAAAAACAAATACCATATGCTAACACATATATATGGAATCTTAAAAAAAAAAGGTTATGAAGAACCTAGGGGCAGGATGGGAATAAAGATGCAGACTGACTAGAGAATGGACTTGAGGACATGGGGACGGGGAAGGGTAAGTTGGGACAAAGTGAGAGAGTGGCATGGACATATATAAACTACCAAATGTAAAATCGATAGCTAGTGGAAAGCAGCCACATAGCACAGGGATATCAGCTTGGTGCTTTGTGACCACTTAGAAGGGTGGGAGGGAGGGAGATGCAAGAGGGAAGAGATATGGGGATATATGTATATGTATAGCTCATTCACTTTGTTATAAAGCAGAAGCTAACACACCATTGTAAAGCAATTATACGCCAATAAAGATGTTAAAAAAATCCCCTTTAGCATAAAATAGTGTCTTTATGGTCAAATAGAAACAAAAGAAATTGGTATTTATTTGCTATAATTAGAAAAAAATACTTCATAAGGACTATCTTGTAACATTTTTTTTCTTTAAAGATACTGCCTGTGAGTGCTCTATTAATTTAACCATGTTTGTGTTTACAATGATCTGGGAACAAAGGTGAAACCCGTAGACTAGAGAGGATTATATAAGTGTGCTGTACATCTGTGTCCATATACACAACACCAGGCCCTACACACATTCTCTCTTTCCCCCGTTCAGCTTTCTAATCCTCTTACCCACACTTTTTTCTTTTAGTATCTAATTCTCTTCCAATTCTTTTCCCTTTCTCTCCTGATTCCTTTTGTCTTTTTCTATCTTTTCTCTTCGATATTTATACTTTTGGCTCACCTCTTAACTCCTCATTCCTTTTTACTTCTCACGTCTTCTGTTCTTATTTTTTCTTGTTTTAAAATATCCCCTCTTTACTTTGTTTTATATTTTATTTCGTTTCTTGTCTAGTCTCACCAGTTCTTCTTCAATTTATTTTTTCACTTTCCACTTCTCTTGCCACCTCTGTCTCTCCCTTTCTGGCCTGAATAGTAGGAGGGGAAACATTTCATTCTACAAGTTAATTTAACAGGACCATCTGCTCTAGTGTAACTGAGGTTTGTAACTGTCAGCAACATGTCTTCTCCCAAAGTACATATAACATTCCACTAGTTCTACATGACTTACCCCACCCTGCTCAATCTCTCCTCTCACAGAAAGAGTAACAAAAAACCAAAAGTGTGTCAGGATGTATTAAGTCTTTGAGTTTGCTAATAGACCTATTAAACTAATGAGAACACTAACTGGGCTAGACCTACTACCCATTTAAAATTTAAGTTTTTATGCTACCCTGTCAAAATGAAACTTACTCAGATGGCAAAGTTTTTATCTATGCCAGAGTAGGTAGGGCTCAGGGCTTAAAAGAAATGTAAGGGAAAGAAATCACTGTGGAAACATCACCTTCAAATCAAGAGCTAGGAAATAAGAAGCACATTTTCTCATATGTCACTGCTTAGCTGATACACTTTAAAGAGCAATGAACTTTTAATTTTTTAATTACTCTGTCCCCTTTCTTATTTTTGCCTGGGGTGTTTTGCAATCTTTTTTTAATATTTATTTTTTATTGAGTTAACATTGATTTATAATATATAAGTTTCATGTGTATAACATTATATTTCTACTTCTGTATACACACCAAAAATCTTCTTGACTGAATCAAGCTTTCAGTTAAGAAATGAAACAGCAATTAATGAGGTAATTAATTAAAATAAGATATGATGTCAAACTTTATGAATGTGTATATTAGAAAGGAAGTCTTCCAAACATTGATTTCAAATTAGAATTAAAATAATATATTTCCTATAGAGTTGTTAGAAGAAATGGGACCCTCTGTAACCTCCTCTAAGGTTTGATAGCCAATACCACAAAAGAGGCAATTCATTTAATTTGGAATTTATTCAGCAATTTGTATTAAATGAGACTTTATTCTGGTGCCCCTGATTGACTTGAAAATCTGGTTTGTCACTATATAGAATGTTTTGGGCTGCTGCCAAAAAAAGAATCAAAATTTAAAATGTAAATATATAGAAATGAAATCAAAAAATTATAAGAAAATATGGTGAGTTTATAAATAATCTTAGAGTAGGGCTTTATAAGCATGGCTTTAAAAATAAAAATAAGCAGCTCTGGAGTAAATGACTGACAAATTTAGCTTCAGACAAATTGGAAATTCGTTATAGTAAAAAGGACAATAATCTAAGTTAAAAAATAAAACAAAACATCCAAGTGATGAACCGGAGAAAATGTTTGCAAAATGCAGGACAGTTAAACTTATGGGGGTGGTGGAAATGTTCATTATCTTCAATGTGGTAATGGTCTCATGGGTGTATACATATGTTAAAATATTAAATTGTTCACTTTCAATATGAGAAGTATATTATATGTCAATTTATATTTCATTTGAGGACCATAATTAGAAGCATCCACTTGGAAAACAATTTATTATCATTTACCCAAATTTAAAATTTACGTGCATTCATCTATTTGTCAGTTTGGCACATTAGATATCCTGAAAACTGTTCCACTGCAAAACATTTAGAAATGCTGGATAAACTATGACAAATGTCCTTTAAAATGAACAGCTGGAATAAGAAGAATGAAATGGAAATTCTCAGGGACTGCATATGAAGAGGTAGCAGAAAAGCCGAGTGATAAGTGATGCTAAAGTCAAGGCAGTCCTGAGGGGATCTGCCAATCTCAGTTCTCTAGAGCTTTGGGTTTGATGATCATGCAGGTGTCAATCTAAGGAGGTGAGTGGGCTTGAGGTTTCTGCTTAAACTGGGGCCCTTGAAAATCTACAAATTTGGTGAAGGAATGGATTAGAAAAATTCCATGTACCAGCAAAAGAGAAGACAAGGGAACTTGACAGTCTTATCCTGGACTTTCAATCAAAACAAACCAAACCAAAAACTCTCCTCTGAGAATTTGTATTGACAGGCCTGACTCACATAGGTTAGTGATCCAAATTTGTATCAGTTGGGTGGTCCAGAAACTCCCAATCTGATAGTTTACCTTAAATGGCCTCTGTTTAACAGTACTTTTGGGTGCTGGCTGTAGCAAACGTAAATCTCTCTCAAACAGAGGCACAAAAAAACCTCCCAGGGCTTCCCTGGTGGCGCAGTGGTTGAGAGTCTGCCTGCCGATGCAGGGGACATGGGTTCATGCCCCGGTCCGGGAAGATCCCACATGCCGCGGAGCGGCTGGGCCCGTGAGCCATGGCTGCTGAGCCTGTGTGTCGCAACGGGAGAGGCCGCAGCAGTGAGACGCCCACGTATCGCAAAAAAAAGAAAAAATAGACATTGCTGTAAAATAGCAGAAGAGACAGAATTGAAGATAATTTGTATAGCATAGATTTAAGAACAATTACATGAAAGAGAGACAAAGGAATAGATGATCTGAGAGGCTGGACAACATAGAGCTAGAAAGAGAAGATCTAGCCTAACTTTATTACTATTTCAGAGGGAAAGAATTTAAAGAATAAAGGAGAAAGACTATTTGGAGAAGTCATACTAGAGAATTTTTCTGGAACTGATGAACTGATGTAATCTTTAGATTCAGTAAACCGAATGAAAGCCAAGCAGGAAAAAAAAAAGAAATTTACCTTTAAATACATTGTAGTGGAAATTTAGAAACTCAAAGCAAAAGAGAAAACATAAAAGCAGCCAGAGAGAAGAAAAACTAGAAAGACCCCAGCCTTCTGAACAATGATGGTAGGAGCCTGAGGAGTACAGCTGTGTTCAAAGTCTTGAGAAAAAATAACCATTAACCTAGAATTGTATACCCAGCTAAACTATACTTCAGGAAGAGGTTAGAGGCTTTGTGTTAAGACTTCAGGTAAATATGTATGTTATGATTTTAAAGGTAAGTAATTAAGTAACGAGAAAGAGAAGATAAGTTGTAGAGGGGAAAAGAAGAATTAAATATCCCAATCAAGATTAAAATTTGCATAACATCAAGTGAGTGTGAAGGCATCGTGGGACAACAAAAAATTGCTCTGCTGCTGGAGGGAGTATAAATTTGACTAAAAGGTGAAGATATGCACACATTAAGAATATTCATAAAAGCATTTTATACAAAGGAAAATGTAAACAACTCATATTTCTATCAATAGGAGAATGGATGTACAAATAGTGACATTTAACACAATGGAATATTACAAAATGGTAAAAATGAGAAAAGAACTGGGCTATAGGTCATTATGGTTAAATCTCTCAAACATCATTTTGTACAAAAATAGAAGTTGATGAAGAATCAATGCCACCTGATACCATTTGTATTTATATTTTAATATAAAATATGAAATAGTATTTATTTTAAGTGATACCTAGTGAAAGTATAAAGAAGAACATTGAAATGACAAGTATCTGTCAGGATGTTCTCTTTGTCCAAGGGCATTTCCTGGGGAGGGACTCAGCTGGAGACCTCAGCACTCACACTACCAGCAAGTGGGGGAATGAAAGCCTCAGTCCTGAAAATGGATTTGGTAGGCACACACCATCATCTCCATTAGAGGGAGAGAAGCAAAGAAGAGTCAGGAGAGTTTAAATTTTCTTTTTTGTCTATCTATCATCTCTCTCTCTCTCTCTCTATGTATCTATCTATCAATCATGTATCTACGTGGTAAAGGTAAGGTTTAACATTTTGCAATCTGCATATTTTTCATTTATTTTAAAATTATATTGCAAAGTAAAGGAAGGAGTGGGGGGAGTGGAGGAGGACAAGGATGGGGAAGAGAAGGAAGAGAAGATGATTTTGATTTAGCTCAAATGATAATTTCAGGTACAAATTAAAAATGCCCCCAGCAAATAAACCTGGCCATGGTAGATAAAGTGGCAGTAGCTGTTGCTGAAACTTTTCATTTAATTACATCTATAAATCTGCATGTTTGATTGTTAGGTCCTTTGATAATGAAGGAAACAGTGTAAAAATCAAAACCCTTTGAAATCACATGAAACACTGTGGCTTGTAAAGGCCAGTAGAGTGAAGATAGGGCATCAAACACAAGCCAGCAGGAAAGAATGTAGTAACACCCTGGCTGTACCTAACATTTATGATTGTCTCAAGGCATCCTCTCTACATGAAGAAATCAGATTTAAATGGGAAATAGAAATATTTCTGATGTTAGTTTTTGGTACATGTGATATTTTGTGTGTGTTAGTCACTGGAGATAACTTTGAAAACAGTGGAGTAATTTGGTGATGTAAACAAAAATATATATTGTTATCGTGGATATTCTAAATTATATCAGTGACTTTAATGAGATAGCATTTTTTGTTTTCATTTGCAATTTTCATGATTAATTTGATTGTAGAGTGCTAGGGAATTACCAAATCAGAAAACAACTGCTAGGGAATTACCAAATCAGAAAACAAGTTTTTTTTCTTACACTGCTAAGCTTAAAATAGAAGAGAGAAATTCAAACTATTATGGAATTGTCAAAATCTTATCGTGACAGCCCATACAAAAGTAGGCATTATCAGAAAAGGTTCTTCAAAGTGCTTTGAAAATCAATAGTAATAGACAAATTCCTACATCTTCTTTTTCCAACCTTCTTGCAATGCTTCCTCTCCTTCTAATCTCTTCTCGCTCCTTCTTTTATTTCTCATTAATTCATTTATTTATTTAACAGTTCATCACACATCAATGGAATACTATGGCAGGTAGAATTCTCTCAGTAAACAAAACCACTGTTGATATTTCATTAAGGGAAGTAGTTAATGTAGATTATTAGGGTGGATGTTTGTTAGAAGTAATAGAGAAAGAAATGTTATGAAAGATCAGGAACTTAAAAGAAGCTGCTTTTGTGCCCATTGGAGCCTGTTTTTAGATGCTTCCTGGCTTCACAGCTGCAGAGGAGCCTTTGGTTTTCTGCTGGCTATAGTCAGCTCATGTTTATTTTCTCCTATATTGCCACATGTGTGATAAATGCACATTAGACTACTGCTAAAGCCTGAAGAAAAATAATGACTTCCAGCTTCATTCAACTTCTGTATACCAGCAATGAGCAAATGGAATTTAAAATTAAAAACACAATACCATTTACATTAGCACACTCCAAGATGAAATAGTTAGGTATAAATGTAACAAAATATGTACAATATCTATTGGAGGAAAGCTACAAAACTCTGATGAAAATAATCAAAGTGTTAAGGAAATGGAGAGATATTCCATGTTCATGGAGAGGAAGACTCAATGTTGTCAAGAAGTCATTTCTTCCCAAATTGTTCTGTACCTTCACCACGATCCCAATGAAAATCCCAGCAAGTTGTTTTGTGGATATTGACCAACTGATTCTAAAGTTTCTGTGGAGAGGTAAAAGACCTGGAATAGACTACACAATATTAAAGAAGAAAGACAAAGTTGGAAGACTGACATTGCACAACTTCAAAATATACTATAAAACTACAGCAATCATGACAGTGTGTTACTGCAAAGAATAGACAATATTGAAGGAGAAAGACAAGGTTGAAGGACTTATACTCCAGTTGAAGTGGTAATAATATGAATAAATTTAGACTTTTTTTCTGCTTCTTATAAATCTCTTTAAAAGATAATCAACAAATGTGTACTTCTGGCCAACTGGAATAACAGGAACCAAATTTACTCTCCTACCTAAAACTATTTTAAAAAATGAAAGAAAAAAGAAACATTGGCTTTCAAGGCAGCGGATAGCAGGCAACAAGGACAGTGGTAAATTCACTGAATACTTCAAATAACAGATTATGTTTGCTAGGCTATATACATAAACATGCTTTTGACACAAAGACTGAAAGTAAAAGGAAAAGAAATGCTAAGCAAATGCTTACAAATACTTCTGGTGTGGCTATCCTAATATCAGAAGAGTATAATTGAAAGCAAGATGAATTACTACACATGAAGAGGGATGTTTTTATAATATTAAAACAGTACCTCTACTAGGAAGACATCACAATCCTATTTCTGTGTACTCAATATCATAACTTCAAAATATATAATACAAACACTGAAAGAACCACAAGGATAAATCAATGAATTCAATTTCATACTAGAAAACTTTAACATTGATATTTTAATAGCTAATAGAAAAAGCAGACAAACATTCTATGACAGAGATCTAGAAAAGAGTCAACAAAGTTGACCTAATAAACATAGTGCTCATAAATAAATATTTACCAAAATTGACCATGCACTGGAACATAAATAAAACCTCCACAAATATCAAAGAATTTGATAGAGTATATTCTACTATCACAGTAGAATTTAGTAATAAAAATTTAGTAATAAAAATGTTAAGTCTGTAAGTAGTTGGACATTAAAAAATAATGTCTAAATAGTCTATGAGCTATAAGTAGAAGTCACACCACCATTAAGAAACATTTAAACTGGATGATAGTGAAGATACAACATTTTAAAACTTGTGAGATTTAGGTAAATTAGTGATTAGAGTGAGATTTAGAAAAGAAGAAAGGTGGAAAATCAATGATCTTATTTTCAACCTCAGGAATCTGGAGAAAGAAGAGAAAACAAGATGAAGGAATGAGGAAGAAAATGATAAAAATAAAAGTAGAAATTAGTAAAACAGATAAAATTTCTAACAAAAAATGCAAATTTGCCTTATGAAAAGAATAGCAAAATTTATAAATTCAGTGTAACTTTATCAAGAAACAAGAGAAAAAACACAAATTATTCATATCAGAAAAAGTGAACATCACTGCAGATTCTACAGAAATTAAAAAGACAACAAAATTATATTCTAAACAGGTATAAGCCAATAATTTAGAACATTTAAATGAAATAGAAATTTTTTTCAAAAATATTTACTCAAACTGATAGAATATATAATTTTAAGTCTAGTAGCTATTAATAATTGTATTTTTTATTAAAATTTTTCCTTTTAAGAAAATTCCAGACTCAATGGCTTCAACAGTAAATTCTTCTAAACCTTAAGGAAATAACAGCACCTATATTATATAAACTCTTCCAGAGATTAGAAGAAAAGAAACCAGTATAACTTTGATACCAAAACCTAACAAGGACATCACATCAATGAGATCTTGCAGACCAGTCTCTTTCATTAATAAAGGTATAAAAACCATAAAATTTTTTAACAAAAATAACTTAAAAATACTTAAAAGGAAAATACATCATATAAAGTGGAATGTATTTCAGGCATGCCAGAGTGATATTTGCAAAGTAGTCAGTCCAATTCATCATGTTAACATAAAAAGGAAGAAAAGTTATATGACCATATTGACATTCAGTTACTGTGCCTGAAAAATTCAGAGAGCATTTAAAAAACTTTTTTTAATGTCCCAAAGTAAGAATGGAAGAGAATGTTCTTCTTCTAATAAAGAATTATGAGACATCTTTTTTTTGTAGTTTTATGCAATTTTAAAAAAGTTTTTATTGGAGTATAGTTGATTTACAATGTTGTGTTAGTTTCGGGTGTACAGCAAAGTGAATCAGTTATACATATACCTTTATCCACTCTTTTTTAGAGTCTTTTCCAATATAGGTCATTACAGAGTATTGAGTAGAGTTCCCTGTGCTATACAGTAGGTCCTTATTAGTTATCTGTTTTATATGTAGTTGCGTGTATATGTCAATCCCAATCCCCCAATTTATCCCTTTCCCACCCCTTCCCCCCAGTAACCATAAGTTTGTTTTCTACATCTGTGACTCTATTTCTGTTTTGTAAATAAGTTAATTTGTACCATTTTTTTAGATTCCACACATAAGCAATATATTATATTTGTCTTTCTCTAGAGAAATAGTATTTATTAGTGAAATATTAAAAGATCTCTCCCTGAGATTGGGAATGTCATAAGAGTGCTTGTTTCACTAATTCTTTTCAAACTTGTGCTGGATACTCTAGATGGTGCAAGAAGGCAAGCAAAAGAAGAAAAAGGAATAAGAGTTGGAAAAGTAGGAAATAAACTGTCATTATTCTCAGAAAATAGTACTGTGAAATAAAAAATTCCAAAGACTCTATGGACAAATTATTACAATTTATAAAATGGTGTTAGCATAGTCATAAAATGCAAGTTCAATATGCAAAAAACAATTTTATAACCTAGACTGGAAAAAAATCTGGAAAATTAATTTTAAAAATAATATAAATTTCAATTGTATTTAAAATTACAAAACAAATAGAAAATCAAAGGACTTCTTTACTGAACATTACAAACTGTTGACAGAAGTTTAAAAAGTAAAATAAAGTGAAATACTATGTTCATGGATTGAAAGACAATATTGTGACTATATTTTGTTAGAAATTATTGTGTAACAAACTCCTCCCACATTTACTGACTTAAAATAACAACTACTTATTATTACTCATGACTTTATTTGTCTTAGGGAAAAGTCTGCTGATTTAGGTCATGCTCAAGTGATCTTGACTGGTCTCACATACGCATTTTTGATTCTCTGGTGGATTAACTGGAGTGTAGTTGGTCCAGAATAACTTCAGTCACATACTGGGAGATTTCTGGCTTTAATTTGGGAAACAGATGTCATAGCACCATTTGTCTCCCATATTTATGCAGGCTATCCTAAAGCTTATTCATATGGTGGCTTGGTAGGTTCCAAAAGAGAGAGAATAAACACAAGCCTTCTTAAAGCCTGACCATAACACTACACAATATCATTTCCACAGCATTTTGTGATCCAAAGCAAGCCATAGGCCTTGCCCAGAGTTAGGCATTGGATAAATAGACTTTGTATCTTGGCAGGATGATTTGCAAAGTTTTGTAGCAAAAGGATGACTGTAGGTAGGAATGGAAAATTGTGGGCATTTTTTATTTCTATAGCAGATGTTTGTTCTTAACAAAGTTCTTTATAGCTTCAGTACACCCCAATAAAAATTCTGTGGTTGTGTGTGTGTGTAAATCAACAAGCTCATTCTAAAATTCATTTAAAAATGTAGATGTCCAACAGTAGCCAAGGTGGAGACCTTTGCTTAATAAAAAGAACCAAGCTGGAGACCCATAATAACAAATGAAAGGACCTATTATAAAGTTGTGGTAATTAAGGGATAGTACAATATGTTAATGGCACAGGGATGTGGGTCACCTCATTGCTAACGAAGTTGATGTGCAAGGAAGAATGGAAACAATAGTCTTTTCAATACATTGTGCTGGGTAATTGGATATTTATATGAAAATAAATAAACATTGACCCCACTTAACACCCCTCTCGCCCCACACACATCAATCAAGTAGACCAGGTCTAAGTAAAAAAGATAAACAATAAAGCTCTTCGAAAAAGACATTGGAAAATATCTTTATGCTTTAGGAGTAGACAAGTAATTCTTCAAGAGGACACTGAACACACTAACCATAATTGAAAAATGAGAACTTAGGCAGTTTAAGAACTTCTGTTTATCAAATACATCATTAAGAATGTGAAACTAAACCAGAAACGGAATGGAAGATTTCAAAGAACTGTTGCAACTCAATAATAATAAACAATCAAAAAGAATATATAAAAGATGACAAAAAGCAGATATTCAAAGGGTTGACACACATATAAAAGGTACGCAAAACATTATAAGTTATGAGGGAAATTTAAATTAAAACCACAAGGGGCTACACAAACACCAGAATGACTAGGACAAAAAAGAGGATACCAAATGTTGGAGAGGATGTGGAACATTGGAAGCTCTTGAATAATGCCAAATGGAAGTGTAAATTGTACAATCACTTTGGGAAACCGTTTAATGATAAATACTAAAGAATCCCACTCCCAGGTAATTACTCAACAGAAATGACCTCCATATAATCACCAAAACATGTGTACGAGAATGTAGATAACTTTTAGTCCCAAATTGCTAACAACACAAATATCCAAAAATAATAGATAAATAATGTTTTATATTCACATAATGGAGTACTTTTCTGAAATAAAAATGGACAAACTATAATTATATATACTGAATAACAAGAATAAAATGCACACACACAATGCTGACTTAAAGAAGCCAGAAACAAAAGAGCACATACTGTACTTTCATTTACTTAAAGTTCAGTAAAAAGCAGCATTACACTAAAGTCAGAGTAGTGGTTATCTTTAGGAGGCCTGCGGTGTGAAAAGGCCTTCTGTGGTGATGGTAACGCTCTGTTACTGACATGGGCTAGAGCTCTGCAGGAAAGAGAGAAAGGAAAAAGCCAATAATGTTTAATAATACCTAGAATGTTTTAGAATAGGTGATAGAATAGTATAGAATTTGAAATATATAATACAGCTCTTCTTTTCCAGATAGGGTTTTATAAACTGCTAAAACTTTATAATGGCATACTCATGTTATCTGCTCATCCTTAGCTCTCATTGCATTCACTGGTCACTCAATAAGACAATATACATGTCTGATCTTTAATTTTAGTTTATTATTCAAATTGTGTCTCTGCTGGGTTTGATATCACCATTTTGTGTAATTGTTTCAAAATAAACTCATTAGACAACATTAAGCCCTTATTCTCAATTGGGGAAAGTGCATTTTTTATTAATCAATTTATTTCACAATTTAATGGGAAAGTTTTGAATTCCTTTTCCCATCAGGAAAACAGGCAGATGGATTTGCATAAAAAATCATCCTTGTGCTGGAATATAAAGGCATAAGTCCTTAGAACAAGAAACCTGGCCCAAGGGCACAGTCTCTCTCAGATCACCAAACAAGCAATGTTTGTGGGAGCTGAGTTGGCAGCTGTAGAAATGATGGCACTGTGTTCTATGGCCCCTTTGATAAAATTTCGACCCCGTAATTTGGAGACCAGTTAGTTGCATCAAACAATGAAATAGTTATTGTTTTATTTTCCTTGTGAATTTGTCATTAAAAAATAAAGAGCTATTTGGATTTGAGTAGAGCAGGTTTTAGAGAGATTTGACAGAAGGAAGTGTACACGCAACTCTGTAAGCAAAGTATATATGAATAGATACATAGATATATGTGTATGTGCATATACATATGCATAAATCAATCTATCAATCAGTCATTTATATCTATCTATGAAAAAGAGCTACCTATCTGTATTAGAAAATTATCACTCTTGGTATGGTAATATTTTGAATGTTATGTCATGTGTGCCTATTTATACACTTGGAGTTTTAGGATAGGAACATTAAAAGCATTAAAAATAATTCTTTAAGACAACTTAATGTACTGTTACAGTATCACCAAGATATGTTCTTTCAAAATATGTTGTACAGGACATATTTTTAGTTGTTACAGAATGGCTTATTGACTTCATTAATTTATAGAACCCTTTTTAAAATTCCTTTTAGCCTATCCTCATTTCAGCTGAAATGAATATCTTTTAACAGACACACAAAATGAAAGCAAGTGGTATCTATTTTGGAGATTCTAATAGCCATGAAAGAAAAGCTAGAGTTATCTGTGACTCCTGTCTCCCTAATCATCTACCCCTGCTCTCAGGTGGAGAGTTCTCTTAATTCTGGGGATTTCTGTTCAAAAAGGACATGGTTGGGACAGATGTGATATTAACAACTAAATATTCTTGAACCATGACTTAGCTCTCACTTGGCCTCAATTTTTATTCACTTTTTTGTTTTCACTGAGTATTGGGTAGGATGTAGTTGTGTATTAAAATATACTTTGAAAAGCAGGATATATACCAAAGAATATCTACCTGTGATTGGAGTTCACTGTTTTCTTATTGTGAAGAAAGTAGGAATGTAGAATACACCAAAATGTAAGATACATGAAGACAGGAAATTTTCTCTCTTTACCACCATATGCCCATTGCCTAGAGCAACACATAGTAGACACTCAAAAAAATTGAGTAAATAAATGAAGAGTGTTTATACTCCACTCCCTTCCATGAAGCAGCTCTAACTCTCTGACAGCCCCTTGCTCCCAAGATTATGCAATCAGAAGCTGCCCTGGGAGCAGCATCCTTTCATCAGTTTGGTTTCTTAGTGTTGCTGGGGAGGAAAGATTTAGTAATCCTGTTCTTATGCGCTGTAAAGTTAATTTTGATCCACTGAGCATTTAAAAAACAGATGTACTACCTGAACTCTAAACATCACTGTGGCTCTTTTCCTCTTTTGCATGGGGATCAAAATAATAACCATACTTGTCAAGAAGTCTCCAATGCACATGGCATGGTCATCTGTGCTTTACCTTTCCTGATTGATGGCCAGTGCACTGAAAATACCTTTTGAAGGTCTTTGCATTAGTAAAGGTAACCTAGTGGCTGAAATTTATGATGCCCAAATCTCAATGGTTTAACAGAAATTTATTTTTGTTCTCATAAAGCCCAAATGGAGGCTGTGGGGCAAAATAGAGGATTCTTGAAGGGGTGATAAGCGCTCCAAAGGTGATATAGGGACATGGGCTCCTTACATCCTATTCTCCCTTCTTTCTCTAGGATCTTAGAATCCTCTGCTAGATCTTCTGAATGCTACTGACAGATGGGGGTGGGGGTGGGGAATGGCTCATACATTTAAAAAAATGATGGATACCCTAGGTCTAGGAGATCACAAAATCATGTCCAGAGATGTGAACTGGACAGGAAGGAGCACGTGAGGACTACAGAGAAATATGTAGAACTGGCAGGTGAGAGAATTAGCAGGAATAGTTACACTGGGGCACACATGCCCGGCATTCCTTGCAGTGGTGAGCTGCCCCTCCCTGTTCCAGCCTGGGGGTTTGGGGAAGGGCTGCCTCTCCTTTCACCATTCCCCATCCACCTGGGCACAGGTAGGGTTTTATAGAACAGGCTGAGAAGATCATGGTACCGGTGCATTAGGGTTAGCTCCTAATGTTAGCTCCTGGTTTCTGAGCTGGTGCAATGCTGTCCTAACTTTACTCCTGCCCTATTGCTGAAACACAGGATCAGATGGGTAAGTGGAGACTGAAGAGCGGAATTAGTTGGCCAGAAGAGGACTGAGACAGTTCCTTTTTCTTCCCAGTTGAAACATTTCTTCAGCTGTATCTCATTAACATTATAGGAAACCCAGAAAAGAGCCTAAGTAGAATAGCACTATCTCTAGTTTCACCGCCATTTTCTATTGGCCTCTGGAATAAAAGAAATCCAGTGATTTCCTATTATTTTTCACTTGAAGATGTAAGAAGTTATATATGAACAAAAAGAACTGATGCCTTTGGAACACAGACCAAGAAAACTTGTGTTGAAATAACTTTCTAGGGCCCCAAATGGAGTCGCTCTTGCCTGGGGTGACACATCAGCAAACCAAAACTTAGATAACTTTTTTGTCCCTATAAAAGATCCGCTTGACAGGAAACACAGTATATTCAGTCAGCCAATTCCCAAACACCAAGCCAACTCTGGACCTTCTCACCTGAACAAGGTTGACTCCATGGCCCCATCCAATCAGACATTTTCTATTTGTCTCTTGCTTGTTCTTTACTTTATACTATCAAAGCTTTTTGCCTCCCATCCTGTTTTGAAGTTTTTTGCATGGAGACCACCAGCTTCATGAAGTGTTAAATACAGTTTGTTTGTATCACCTAAACTGTTTTCTTTAATCATTTTTTTAAACACTTGTAGTACCCTTTCACCCATAAGTGTCCTATAGAACAAATAACACAGGTTTCTGTAATGCAATTTAACATTTACATGAGTTATTGAAAGAAATCTTAAAATATGAGAAAATAAGAAAATTATAAGGGAATTTAAAATCTTATGGTGTTAAGATATATGATATATAGATATATGTGTGATAGAATAAGTGAGCAACCACTTAAATAGTAGGGCTCTTTGACACAAAATCAGAACTCGATTTGTATGTTTTCTATATCTAGAGTGAAACAGGACTCTTCATGTCCTATCACTTATAATCAAGTACTTATAATCAATACAGGGGTGCACTCTCATCCCCCACCCCCTCCACCTCTGCCCTGACACACAGAGCCTTTACATCTGCAGGGACTCAGGACCTGATCATTATGTTCTTGATGAGTGAGGCTTACACGTAATACTTTTTATGGGTCAGACAGAACATAGTATTCATCATATCTGCCCACACTTTATTGTCCAGGGCTCACTCAGATGACAATACTTAATTGCAAATGGTGCTGAAAACTGGTCTGCTTGTGTGCCCAGGACAAAGAGGAAGGAGTTTAGCTAAGCAGCTAACCAGTTTCGGCTATTTGGATTATTGGCCTCTGTATTACCAAGGAGATGGAACTTTTATTTTATTGTAGCATTGAACACTCTGATGAACATTTGTTACTAACCACTTTCTCCTTTGATTTTCATGATCTAAATGTTCATTTCTCCTCCCTTCTCCTCTTATTAGCCATTCATTCTTGATTCCTTTTGAGGACTGTTCTTTCTCTCCTCAGTCTTCAAAAATCAAAGTCATAGGGGCTTCCCTGGTGGCGCAGTGGTTGAGAGTCCGCCTGCCGATGCAGGGGACATGGGTTCGTGCCCCGGTCTGGGAAGATCCCACATGCCGCGGAGTGGCTGGGCCCTTGAGCCATGGCCTCTGAGCCTGCGCATCCGGAGCCTGTGCTCTGAGAGGCCACAGCAGTGAGAGGCCTGCGTACCGCGAAAAAAAAAAAAAATTCAAAGCCATAATTCCAAAGGACTCCATCGTCATCTCTCTGAGCTTTTTACTATAAATATAATTTCTGCAGTATCTTAAAGAAAACCCTTGCCCCACATTTTCTTTACATTTTGATGATTCTTAAATTTAATCAAGAACTCTTTGCTAAATTCCAGACCCATATTTCCAACAGTTTAGTAAATACTTTGATTTAGAAGGCACCTCAAATTAATCACATTCGAAAATGAATCATTAATTTCCACCAAATGCCTTCAGTATCATCTGTCCTGGTAAACGGCTCTACTCTGCCTTGTAATTTCATATTCTTTCTTCTCACATACACACTCCTCAGTGAAGATCATCAATTCAGTTACTGCATTCGACAATTTCTAGTTTTTTATTGTTTAGTATCTTTTGTATCTATCATCTATTCTCACTGCCTGAATTCAGGCTAAGTTTTTTGGGGGGAGGCTGCCTTTTACATCTTTGCTTGCTAGCTGCTCTCCCAGTATTGGTTATAGTCTTCCTTTAACTCATTATTCACACAGAGTCAGGAGGAAGTGGGAGAGAGCTTTCAAGACAGAGCAGTTAGAAAAAGCCAAATTGGAATGTACAATTTACATGGTGGATTGGGGTGGATTATAGGACTTGGAGAGAAGTACAAGAGTTGGGCAGAGCAGTTCCTAGAAAGAGAAGATGGACGTTAGAGCCAAGTGTCAAATCTCTGCACAGGGTTCATTAACTGAGCAGAGACTATGGTCCCGTTGATGGTCCAGTTGGCTGAATTTGTAGATGGAGTTCTTTGGTCGAGCAAAGCAGAGTCAGAAGCACAGCCCGGAGAAGGAATATTCGGTCCAGATGGATGTTGATCAGAGTCACAGACCAAGTGGAACAATTCAAAGTGCAAGAATCAGAATGCGCTGGGTGTAAACTCTGAAGTAGATGTCTTAGATAAGCTCTCAGCCAGCTCTGTTAAGCAGCCTGAATGAGAATAAGTGTGTGGAAGCTTCAGAAAGAGAGGCAGGTTTCTGCGCACTCGGAGGAATACCTTTTAGTCATCAGAATTGATTGTCAGAAAGGTGGGCTGCCTGCTGAGTTAGCGAGTTCCCAGTTACTGAAATGCTTCAGGGACTTCATGAGAGCCTGTGATGCTACTGTAGAGGATAATTTTGCATCATATGAATGAGGGGGTTAGACAGTTGCTGAACTCATTTATAACTCTCAAGTATTATAAAATATTATCTTCTCAGTTTGAAAGTTATGATCTGGTTCCAACTGGCTATGTGACATTCTTTAACATTCTCCTCCTATACAGCAGGTATTGAGTTGCAGAAATTCTCCTCTTGTTATTCTGCTTGTATTCCATTCGCTATCCTCAAAGAAGTGCTTTTCATCTTAGTCCCATTCATATGCAAATACATCCTTTATTTTACTCTCCCCCACCCCTTCCTGATTGAATTCAGCTGGCAATAAAGTCAACCAGTTAGTTCAATGAGATTTTAAGTTTGAACTAGTTCTTTTAGTTGAACAGGAAAGATGAAAGAAACCTGGAATGCAGAGTCCAACTTATGGGGTTCAGGTTTGAAAACACAGCGATGCCTTAAACCGCTGGTTCCTTTGTGTGGAGAGCAAAGCCAAGCAGCAGCGACTCAAGATCTACTCTGGAAGCTTCTAGCTAAGAGGGATAACTTTCTTAGATTTGTTGTCAACTGTAACATTTGGAAGTGGTAAATCACTGCAGGAGCCTGTGTGCTTGGCAACCACACTTCTGCCTGGGTTGCTGGCAATACAAGCTGTGGCTTCGTCGTCTCCTACAGTTCTGATGGGGACATGTGAGCCATCAGTGACTGATCATTTTGGGAAAACCTGACAGAAAACAGACATTTTCCTTACTTTCTCTTGCTATAATGAAATGAGCAGAAGCTCAAGGAAATAAAGTTGTCTCATTTATTATACAGATGACTCACATGCATTCTGACTCACGCCAGTAAAATCACTCTGCTGCTAGCAGAAATATGTCAGGGCCTAAGAAAAATCGTGCTCTTTAGACACCCTCCTCACTCCTTCCGGAGGACTGGGCTATCATGATGTTGTTCAGATCTGCCCTTCTGCTTGGAGCTGGGGCAGTAAGTCATTTGGCTGCAGGATGACTTTTCTGGCTTATAGCTATATCCTTAGGGATAGGATGGTGTTAATCAGCCCTCTGCATGACATCATTAAAGGAACAGCTCCTGCATATAAGGAACATACTATAGCTTTGTCATTCTCATGATTTTAAAACAGTTCTGTTCTTTCATCCATCAGGTAAAACAAAGATGCAGTAGAAACCTGTATTTCAGAACAGATGTCTCCATAATTGTGCTGTTAAAAAGAATGTGCTGTCATGCTCTGCATTATATCTCCTTTGTATCTGTTTTTTGTCTGGTTATGTCTGAGCAGCAGCCGTGTTTTTGCCTCAGCTTACTTTCAGAGCTCGATGTGATAGGGGTACTGCCAAGAGTTTGCATAAAAGCAGAATGTAGTTGTGTGATGTCATTGTAATACTTTGTCCAGTTAAACACTCTGAGAATTTACTTTTTTAGTCAGGAAAAAAAAAAATTGGATTGTCTTTCCAGAATGTATGTTAGGTGAGCTATCTCTAAGTTCACACTAAAATCCTAAACTAATTTTGTATTAGTGTTTAATGATAAAAGCTGACTTTCTAGAAAAATACATTTATTTATGTCTATTGAGATGTCTTGAAAGGTAAAATTTTCTGCATATCAAGAGCAGGCTTTCACTCTTTCAATTGGGTTTTAGTAAAATTTTCTATGGAAATAGTAAAAAACACCCTAGAACTTCAAAGTTCTTACAAGTTTTTACTTTCTCTTTTTTCTTGTTTTGTTTGTTTGTTTGTTTTGTTGTTACTTTCTCCTATTCCCCCAGCTTCTGTGTGAGCATGGAGATCTAGGCACAGGAAAGTGAAGTGATCTTCCTGAGATTCTAGAGAAAAAGCTGGCACTGTGATTCCTGGGATCAGGACCTCTATTCTGATATTCTATATGCAGTGAACTCTGTACATCATTTTATTTTCACATATGGTATTCATATGATGTTTATTCTTATGAAGTAGTTATTCATGGAGAAGAATATTCCAGTTCTTTCTTGTGGGTCTTACATTCTCCTATTGAAAAGTTGAAATAATCTCTGCATAATTGTTTACATTTGTCAAAACGCTGCTCTTTCCCCATTCACCGACATTTCTTTTCTCTGTATCCCGTTTTATCTTCACTAGTGGGAAACTGGCAGAGGGATTCTTAAAGAAAAGGGAGAGCAGAAAGACATCTACTTAAATGTATATTGATTCTGTACCATTTTCAAATTATGTGTAAAGGGTCATTTTTTAAAAAAATGTAAATTAAGCTAAAAATGTAGAGAATTCTAAGACAAATGGATAAATGTAGATTGGTCAATAGGGTAAATTAGATATGAGTACTTGTTGACCCACCTCTGAGCCAATTAAACTGCAGCTTATCTAGAGTTCCAAAAATATGTTCTATTAGACTTCATCTCTGTGAGTTTCTCCTGATGAAATATGATTTCACTGTAGAATAAATTCAGGGAATGCCGGATAATATATTTTCCTACTGAGGAATTTATAATGCATATTTGTATGATAGAATCTCTAGGATGTTACATAATCAAGAAGCCCTTTCGACTATGTTTCACTTTTTTAGATACAGTATTTTTTTCCCTTGCCATACTTATTGACATGCTGAAGAGTTGATTTGATGTCCCGTAGGACATTTACTAGGAATCTCTGAACTAAAATTTTCTTTTAGTAGGTAATATAGAATCATTTCTAAAAATCATTACAAACATCCAAAGTATGGAAGTTTGGGTGAAACATAAATTATATTTTCTATGTTAGATGACATTATTTTTTGAACAAATAATTGTCACCTTGAAAAATAATGAAAGAAACTTAACTGTAAGCTTCTTCAGAGTAGGTACTGTTTATTTTTGTATTCTTATCATCTAGCATAGTGCCATTAATCAAAGCTCAATCTTTGTTGAGTTAATTATGATGAAGAAAAAGATATCTATCTGAAAAGATTTTAGATCATCTCCTACACAAGAATGTTCACTTGAATGCTAGAAAGAAAACTAAAATCTATTCCAATCCATCCAAAACTGTGCATTTTCCTAAAGTAGCCTATTTTTTTTATGAAATAAATTTAGTCACCAGTGAAGTCTCATTGAGAATGGACATGTTCTTATTTATATTTTTCTAAGCTAAAAGAAAAATTTAGAACCACTGAGTAGCTATTACAGCTGTCCCATAAGAGACTAACCATTTTTTTGTTGTTTGTTTTTAGACTGTTTTCTAAGAGATGATAAGATATAATGTTCATTACACCTGTATCATTTTTTTCCTGGTATTTTGAATACAAATCATAGATCTATCTAAATTTCTATCTCTCCAGTGGAAACAAGTATGTAATATTTTCCAGTGAAGTTTTTGTTGCTGTGTATTTTTTGTTTTTGTTTTGAAGCTACTGGAAATACCATGTAATTGTTGTCATGGTACTGAATATGTCATCTGGCAACACAGGAGCATGAAGTGACAATTGCCAATGTAATGGTAATTTTAGGTTAATAATAATTTAGTGTTGACAGTAATCCAGGACTAATTATCCCAGTTCTCTCTGTGTTTTCCTTTTGATAGCTTAAGGCTTTTTTGCTTGTTTTGTTATATGTCACATCAAACCAAGCATGAAGAGGGGCCCTGAGCTGACTAGTAGGCAGTGGTATTGAAGCTGTGTAAAGTTATGGTTTGACAGCTCTCTCATTAGATGTTTAGGTCCTGGGTGTACGTATGCTCAGCATCAATCTAGTGGATTGGAGTCATGGTCTTGACATAGGAAATATCACTATATCTTAATAGCAGGGAGAGAAAGCCGCGGGCTGATGGAAATGTCTTTTAAAGTATTAACTGTATAACAGATTATTGTGCCGTATGGAGCAGAGAAAAATTTTGATCCTCTGGACCCATGCTCTTTACTTGGCCTCACTGAATTATTCACTTTTCAGTATTGCCCTCCTTGGTTTTTTTTCGTAGTAGTTATTTAACTACAGTGTCTAGTCATTCCTCTGACCAAGACTTCTGGATGGTTACATTTATTCTACAATGCTTTATTCTTCTCAATAAAACGTTGCTTTTTCATTATCATCCAGCATCTGGAATTCTCTATCTTTCTTAAAAACACAGAAGAAGATTAACACTACCCCCTTCACAGTTTCCTCATTCACTGTTTCATTAAATATTCTGAATACCTTTGCTTCTATTACTTGCTTTATATTCTGCTTTTGTGTATATATATAATATATGTATAATTTTATTTCAAACAACTCAAAGGACAGACCCTACATATTTAGCCTGTAGTTTAGGTAATTTAATATGACTTTAGGTATATCAATTGACTTGTAGTTATAGGATGAGTACTCCACGTATATTGTAACTATCCTTAATGATAGTTGGTTCAGTAGTGATTATCTATGGGATATGAAGCCACTTTTATCCTCCATTCTTCTATTTTCTTAAAGCCAAGTGGAGGTTAAATGGAGGGGTCTGTGATGCTGCTGCATCTGTTTATCATATAATTGGGTCATATAACCCAGCAAGGCTGAATTGTTAAACCTTTCAGCATATGAGATATTAAAACAGTCAGATGAAAAGTAAAAGAATAATAGAAGAAGTACATTCAACTTAGTTTAAAATCTTAATGCTGTATGGTTATGCTACATGAGTTTAAGTATTAAATAGTTAAGTGAATATTGATTGATTGCCTATGCTGTGCCAGGCACTAGAGACCTATTATGTGCATTCCACAAGAACAAGATAGACATGATTACTTCCTTTATGGGATTTACTATTTACAATGCATAAATGGATATGTAGTAAAATAACTATACGTCAATATTCTTCTTATAAAATTGTGGTGAACAGAGAATTCCAGACAAACATGGCATCAAATGCAAAGGCCCTAAGTTAGGAAAAATCTTGGGGGTGTATCCTAGAAAGTAAGAAAGAGGGCCAACATGGCAGGAAGGTAACAAGCAAGGGAGAAGATGATGTGAGATGAGGCAGAGACTCAACCAACAGAGTCTCCGTCCATGATCGGAGCTGAGATTTTATACTAGGTGTAATGGAGAGCAATGAAATGTTTTCAGACAAAGGGATATCATATCTGACTTATGATTTCTATATAGAAAAAAAATGAGGTGGTGGGAGTGAAAAAGTAGAAGCAGAGCTAACTCCATAGTTTTTTTTTTCTCCTTTTAAATTAAGGCCAGATATGTTGATGACTTGGTTAGGATGGTAGCAATGGAAAAAAAGGGAGGTACCTGAAGCAGAGAGATATTTTTGGAAGTAATATGATAGGATTCACTGCGGGTGAGATATGAAAGACAAGGGAAAGTAAGTAAAAATGATGGTTTTCTGGATGCATGACTGTATGATTGGCAGTGCTATTTATTGAGAGAGAAACAGACTTGGAGACTGGTTTGAGTAAATGGTTTGAGTAAATTCACTTTTAGACTTGCTTCTTTGGGCTTTCTATATTTAAGATGTCTACTAGACATCAAAGTGGAGATGTGAATGTATCTCTCTCATTCTCTCACTCTCTATCATCATCTACCTGCCTCTCTATCAGTGCATGAATCTGGGGCTTCAAAAGGACAAGTCTAGATCAGAGATGTAAGTCTGGGAGTCACTGTGTAGATGGTACTTGACGTAATCTGAATCAGAGAGTGTAGATGGAAAAAAGTGAGAGGGCTTAGGAATGAATGCTGAGGGACCGCTGTGTGTGGAATTTGATAAAGGAGGAAAAGTCAGCCAAGGAACCTGAGAAGGAGTGGCCAGAGTGGTAGTAGGAAAGCCAGGAAGTGAAGTGACACTGAAGCCCAGAGCAGAGAGTATCCCAAGGAGGAATAAATGGCCGTCTTTACCAAGTGCTGCTATAGTCAAATAGCATGAAGACAAATGCGTTCTCTAATTTGACAACCTGGGCCATTGAGAATCCTGACAAGAACCATTTCAGTGGAGTTTGGGGTTGCAACCCAGGTCGGTATGTGCTGAGAAGTGAATGCAAGATGAAGGAGAGGAGACAAACTGTGGACAATTCTTTTGAATTAGTGTGTGTGTGTGTGTGTGTGTGTGTGTATGAAGAGTGAAAAAATGAGATGGAAGCTCACGTGGAATGTGGGGGCCAAGGGATGTTTATTTGTGCTTAATGAAAACTATTCTAATATTTTTAAAATATGAGGCAATTCACACATTGTGGGGTATTTCATAGGAACAGAGAATTCTAAGAAATAGCTGAAATTTAACTTTTAGTTGAGTGGTAGTCAAGTAATTTTATTGATACAGGCCATCACCTATCTTTCTTTATTACTTCCATACCTGATTATAACTGTATGTCACTGACAATAATGATCCATTGAACAACTAGTTTGAAATACTTTTTTTAAAAAAATTATTTATTTATATTTTTGGCTATGTTGGGTCTTCATTACTGCATGTGGGCTTTCTCTAGTTGTGGCGAGCAGGGGCTACTCTTCGTTGCGGTGCACAGGCTTCTCATTGTGGTGGCTTTTCTCGTTACGGAGGGAGCATGGGCTCTAGGCGTGTGGGCTTCAGCAGTTGTGGCATGGGGGCTTCTGTAGTTGCGGCTCATGGGCTCCAGAGCGCAGGCTCAGTAGTTGTGGCGCACGGGATTAGCTGCTCCACATGTGGGATCTTCCTAGACCAGGGCTCGAACCCGTGTCCCCTGCATTGGCAGGCGATTCTTAACCAATGCACCACCAGGGAAGCCCCTGAAATAGCTTTCTTATTTTACACAGCTGCAATTATCTGGAACAGTCATGGGAAACAGTAATACACTCTTTGTCAGACGGTGACCTTGGTGAGCAGCAAATTTTTTAAAAAGACTGTACTGTCATTCAATGACTCTAGGTGCAACAGAAATGTTTATGAAAAAAAATTTTTTTGCCACATTAATTCCAACTGTCTTTCTCCTTCATTGGTGTTTATAGTGATGTTTCTGGAACCCTAAAATCATTGTTGCCTCTGCCTTTTCAAGTCATTCTGGAATTGTCTTGTTAAGCTAGAGGCAAACTTGGATAGAAAATCAGCTTCTACCTTGATAACAGAGCTTTGCAGTTCTCAAACTTTTCAACATCAGAGCAAGAGTGGCAGGAGAGAAGATGTGTATTTGGAGGCAGCATGAGCTGCCCGTGGTCCCAAGGAATCCTTTCCAAGCGGTCTTGGCCAAGGTTATCACCGCTACACATGCTTTCTGTGGTAGCCTCAGAGCAGAGACGCCACTGGCACTGTTGGGCCCTTCTGCAGAGGAGAAGACATCCAGAATATCTGTTGTCCTGATATTCTGCATATTATATTGCCTTTACCAAAGGACATGGCAACACAGAGTTTTGGGGTAGAACTTTTTAAAAACATTTCTTGCCTGTTGACACTGCCTCTGAACTCAGAACTTTTCGAGTGAGTTTGCCTTTCTTGCTCTTTAATCATTAGTGTTTTTTTTAAGCTTCTACTTGGACGAGAAGGAGTCACTGTAAGGCAAAAACTTGCATATAAGTAGGCAGAACTCAAAAAATTGTCAAATGCAGAGGGTGCTTTTGTGGACTGAGTGTTGTCTAACCCTCAGGATGTTTGGCTGGTAGAGTTTTCAGATGACACATAATTTGACAAGTTTTCATTGATGAGGATGCAGTTCCTTATCTTGGCAAGGAGATCAGGTTCAGGAACCAGTTCAGCTACATGTCCAAAAGATAAGGAGAGTTTCCTCTGTTGACACTCTAAAGCACTGTCTCCTCCGTCAGAGATATTCCTGGTCTCAGTAATGGAAACATTGCTACCTGACCTTAGTTGGGAAGTTCCTATTCGTTCCCATTTGGCCTCTTCAAAATGTTTGTCTAATTTTATCTATAGGGAAGTCCCAGAGAAGAAGGAAAAACTTGCCCCACAGTGAATTGCTTCCTCTAGGTGGCTGCAGTAAAATCTTTAATGTAAAATTGTGGCGTCTCCTTGATTATTTGCCTCTGACCTCCAGGAAACTGTCAAATGGGGCACTTGGGAAGGACAAACATTTAATCAACATGTTTGCTGATGTTTTAGGATTCGCTGATTGTTAATACAACGGCACCTCTGCTGTTTCAAAAAGGTCATGCTGTCACATAAATCTCGTCTGCAGAGGCTTATTCACCTAAAGGTGAGCACTTGAGGAAGAACAGGGTAATACGACAGTTTTAAGCAGATGCATCTGTATGCATGTGTTTGATGGGGAGCTGGGAATGAAACTTAGAAAGCCTGAATTCCATTCCTTTATTTTTTTTTTGTACTTCCCTGTTTCATAAGCTGAACTTACAGAATACAAAACAAATGAATATAATTAAGTGACCTAATTTAGAAATTAGACTTAAAAAAATTTTTTTGGGAGTATAGTTGATTTACAATGTTGTGGTAGTTTTGAGTGTACAGCAAAGTGAATCAGTTATACATGTACATATATCCACTCTTTTTTAGATTGTTTTCCCATATAGCCCATTACAGAGTATTGAGTAGAGTTCCCTGTGCTATACAGCAGGTTCTTATTAGTTATCTATTTTATATATAGTAGTGTGTATATGTCAAGCCCAGTCTCCCAATTTATCCCTCCCCCCCACCCCCTGGTAACCATAAGTTTGTTTTCTACATCTGTGACTCTATTTCTGTTCTGTAGATAAGTTCATTTGTACCCTTTTTAAAAGATTCCACATATAGGTGATACCATATGATAAGAAATTACAGACTTTTAATGGTGATTACTGAATTTACCTTGATGCAAAAATTCCAAGCTTTTGGAATATTGCCATTAGTCATTCTGTGAGTGTGTGTGTGTGCGTGTGTGTGTCTGAATTGATGAAAAGCAGAAGGATAAAAATTTTTAAATGAAAGGGTTTTTTTATTCTGTGATAGTCCTTCATGTACACGGTTTAAAAGTGAAAATAATATTTTGATGTTATTTTTAAGTGTTTTAAGTGGCAAAGTGATTGGTCAAAGTAAGAAGTACTCATTGAATCAGGGGTTTTGTTTTGTTTGTTTTTTGTTGTTTAACAGGAGGATGAGACCTTAGCATTCATCCTGTCAATCACTTTTAACATCATGGAGCCAACCCTACCCTATAAGCTAGTCTGTCACACCCATGCATGCACTTTTTGACTGATAAAATTCATCCACGAATGCAATACTGTTATCTGCAGCCATCGCCCTAGATCCTCCTCTGACCATATTTCTGAAGAATTCAAACGCTTGCTTTCTGTCCCTAGATCTAATGTTGCCTCTAGATCATCCCTTAGTTTATTATTATTATTGTTGAGGTATAATTGACATATTCTTAGATTTAAGTTTTAACTTTCTTCCTTCATAACATCTGGTTCTCAACTGTATTCAGTTGATTGTAACTTGACTTTCTGGCTTTTGTCAAGAAATGACTTTCTGGCTTCATTGCATAGGACTGGGCATGAACACACCCTGTATTCGGGCTTCTGAATCCAACCCTGACTCAAAGGTATCCCTGGTGCCTGCAGAGGGCACACTCAGAGTGATCATTATTTATTCTATGTCACCTCAGCACTTCAGTATGATCGATTAAGCCTTTTTGTGAATAGTCACTGAGTATAACATCAAGAGCCAGTGTAGCCACTGAAGTTTGGTAGTGAACTAACACATTTCATCTTGAACTAACCATTATGGTCAGGTATTAGTTATCTTAAAAGAACAACCAGAAGGTAATCGGAAGATCAACTTCATCTCTATTTCCCGCATAATAATCTTGTAGAATCCCTTCCTTTTCTAAATCAGTAAGTTAAAAGCATTTATTGAGGAGAATAGCCAGGATAAGAACCATAACTTTTCAATAGCAGTTCTCAAAATGTCGTTTCAGGGGATTAATGAGATCAAAACTATTTTTATAACAAGCCCAAAATGTTGTTTTCCCTGTTAAGTTTCATTCTCTAATGAGTATACAAGCAGAGTTTTCCAGAGGCTGCATGAAATGATGATACCATTGCTATGTGGCTAATGGAACATGTGCTTCTGTATTTTTGGGCTTTAAACTTTTCTCAGTTTTAATTTCTAATATGCTAAATAGCTATAGGTATAATTGTAGAAATAGAAACACTTTGGTATCCTCAATTATTTTTAAGAATGTAAAGGAATCTTGAGACTAAAAAATTTGAGAATTTCTTTTTTTTTAACATCTTTATTGGAGTAAAATTGCTTTACAATGGTGTGTTAGTTTCTGCTTTATAACAAAGTGAATCAGCTATAAATATACATATATCCACATATCTCTTCCCTCTTGCATCTCCCTCCCTCCCACCCTCCCTATCCCACCCTTCTAAGTGGTCACAAAGCACCGAGCTGATATCCCTGAGCTATGTGGCTGCTTCCCACTAGCTGTCGATTTTACATTTGGTAGTGTATATATGTCCATGCCACTCTCTCACTTTGTCCCAACTTACCCTTCCCAATCCCCATGTCCTCAAGTCCATTCTCTAGTCGGTCTGCATCTTTATTCCCATCCTCCCCCTAGGTTCTTCATAACTTTTTTTTTTTTTTTTAGATTCCATATATATGTGTTAGCATACGGTGCTTGTTTTACTCTTTCTGACTTACTTCACTCTGTATGACAGACTCTAGGTCCATGCACTTCACTACAAATAACTCAATTTCCTTTCTTTTTATGGCTGAGTAATATTCCATAGTATATATGTGCCACACCTTCTTTATCCATTCGTCTGTCGATGGACACTTAGGTTGCTTCCGTGTCCCGGCTGTTGTAAAAAGAACTGCAATGAGCACTGTGGTCCATGACTCCTTTTGAATTATGGTTTTCTCAGGGTACATGCCCAGTAGTGGGATTGCTGGGTCATATGGTAGTTTTATTTTTAGTTTTTTAAGGAACCTCCATACTGTTCTCCATAGTGGCTGTATCAATTTACATTCCCACCAACAGTGCAAGAGGGTTCCCTTTTCTCCATACCCTCTCCAGCATTTATTGTTTCTAGATTTTTTGATGATGGCCATTCTGACCAGTGTGAGGTGATACGTCATTGTCGTTTTCATTTGCATTTCTCTAATGAGTAGTGATGTTGAGCATCCTTTCATGTGTTTGTTGGCAATCTGTGTGTCATCTTTGGAGAAATGTCTATTTAGGTCTTCTGCCCATTTTTGGATTGGGTTGTGTGTTTTTTTGAAATTGAGCTACATGAGCTGCTTGTAAATTTTTGATATTAATCCTTTGTCAGTTGCTTCATTTGCAGATATTTTCTGCAATTCTGAGGGTTGTCCTTTCATCTTGTTTATGTTTTCCTTTGCTGTGCAAAAGCTTTTAAGTTTCATTAGGCCCCATCTGTTTATTCTTGTTTTTATTTCCGTTTATCTAGGAGCTGGATCAAAAAGGATCTTGCTGTGATTTATGTCTAGAGTGTTCTGCCTATGTTTTCCTCTAAGAGTTTTATAGTGTCTGGCCTTACATTTAGGTCTTTAATCCATTTTGAGTTTATTTTTGTGTATGGTTTTAGGAAGTGTTCTAATTTCATTCTTTTACATGTAGCTGTCCAGTTTTCCCAGCACCACTTATTGAAGAGGCTGTCTTTTCTCCATTGTATATTCTTGCCTCGTTTATCAAAGATAAGGTGACCATATGTGCGTGGGTTTATCTCTGGGTTTTCTATCCTGTTCCATTGATCTATATTTCTGTTTTTGTACCAGTACCATACTGTCTTGATTACTGTAGCTTTGGAGTATAGTCTGAAGTCGGGGAGCCTGATTCCTCCAGATCCGTTTTTCTTTCTCAAGATTGCTTTGGCTATTTGGGGTCTTATGTGTTTCATACAAATTGTGAAATTTTTTTGTTCTAGTTCTGTGAAAAATGCCACTGGTGGTTTGATAGGGATTGCATTGAATCTGTAGATTGCTTTGGGTAGTATCATCATTTTCACAATGTTGATTCTTCCAATCCAAGAACATGGTATATCTCTCCGTCTGTTTGTATCATCTTTTATTTCTTTCATCAGTGTCTTGTAGTTTTCTGCATACAGGTCTTTTGTCTCCTTAGGTAGGTTTATTCTTAGGTATTTTATTCTTTTTTTGTAATGGTAAATGGGAGTGTTTTATTAATTTCTTTTTCAGATTTTTCATCATTATTGTATAGGAATGCTAGAGGTTTCTGTGCATTAATTTTGTATCCTGCTACTTTACCAAATGCATTGATTAGCTCTACTAGTTTACTAGTAACATCTTTAGGATACTCCATGTATCATGTCATCTGCAAACAGTAACAGCTTTACTTCTTCATTTCCGATTTGAATTCCTTTTATTTCTTTTTATTCTCTGATTGCTGTGGCTAAAACTTCCAAAACAATGTTGAATAATAGTGGTGAGAGTGGGCAACCTTGTCTTGTTCCTGATCTTAATGGAAATGGTCTCAGTTGTCACCATTGTGGACGATGTTGGCTGGGGGTTTGTCATATATGGCCTTTATTATGTGGAGGTAAATTCCCTCTGTGCCTACTTTCTGGAGGGTTTTTATCATAAATGGGTGTTGAATTTTGTCGAAAGCTTTTTCTTCATCTGTTGAGATGATCATAAGGTTTTTATTCTTCAATTTGTTAATATGATGTATCACATTGATTGATTTGCATATATTGAAGAATCCTTGCATTCCTGGGATAAACCCAACTTGATCATGGTGTATGATCCTTTTAATGTGCCATTGGATTTTGTTTGCTAGTATTTTGTTGAGGATTTTTGCATCTATGTTCATCAGTGATAATAGCCAGTAATTTTCTTTCTTTGTGACATCTTTGTCTGGTTTGGTATCAGGGTGATGGTAGCCTTGTAGAATGAGTTTGGGAGTGTTCCTCCCTCTGCTATATTTTGGAAGAGTTTGAGAAGGATAAGTGTTAGCTCTTCTCTAAACGTTTGATAGAATTCGCCTGTGAAACCATGTACTCCTGGGGTTTTGTTTGTTGCAAGATTTTAAATCACAGTCTCAATTTCAGTGCTTGTGATTGGTCTGTTCATATTTTCTATTTCTTCCTGGTTCAGTCTCGGAAAGTTGTGCTTTTCTAAGAACTTGTCTATTTCTTCCAGGTTGTCCATTTTATTGGCATATAGTTGTAGTAATCTCTCATGATCCTTTGTATTTCTGCAGTGTCAGCTGTTACTCCTCCTTTTTCATTTCTAGTTCCATTGATTTGAGTCTTCTCCCTTTTTTTCTTGATGACTCTGGCTAATGGTTTATCAATTTAGTTCATCTTCTCAAAGAACCAGATTTTAGTTTTATTGATCTTTGCTATTGTTTCCTTCATTTCTTTTGCATTTATTTGTGATCTGATCTTTATGATTTCTTTCCTTCTGCTAACTATGGGGTGTTTTGTTCTTTTTTCTCTAATTGCTTTATGTGTAAGGTTAGGTTGTTTATTTGAGATGTTTCTTGTTTCTTAAAGTAGGATTGTATTGCTATAAACTTCCCTCTTAGAACTGCTTGTGCTTCATCCCATAGGTTTTGGGTCATTGTGTTTTTGTTGTCATTCGTTTCTAGTTATTTTTGATTTCCTCTTTAATTTCTTCAGTGATGTCATGATTATTAAGTAGTGTATTGTATAGCCTCCATGTGTTTGTATTTTTTACAGATTTTTTCCTGTAATTGATATCTAGTCTCATAGTGTTGTTGTCGGAAAAGATACTTGATACAATTTCTATTTTCTTACATTTACCAAGGCTTGATATGTGACCCAAGATATGGTCTATCCTGGAGAATATTCCATGAACACTTGAGAAGACAGTGTATTCTGTTGTTTTTGGATGGAATGTCCTAAAAATATCAATTAAGTCCATCTTTTTTAATGTATCATGTAAAGCTTGTGTTTCCTTATTTATTTTCATTTTGGATGACCTGTCCATGGGTGAAAGTGGGATGTTAAAGTCCCCTACTATGATTGTGTTAGTGTCTATTTCTCCTTTTATGGCTGTTAGCATTTGCCTTATGTGTTGAGGTGTTCCTATGTTGGGTGCATAAATATTTACAATTGTTATGTCTTCTTCTTTGATTGGTCCCTTTATCATTATGCCGTGTCCTTCCTTGTCTCTTGTAATAGTCTTTATTTTAAAGTCTATTTTATCTGATATGAGAATTGCTACTCCAGCTTTCATTTGATTTCCATTTGTATAGAATATATTTTTCCATCCCCTCACTTTCAGTCTGTATGTGTCCCTAGCTCTGAAGTGGGTCTCTTGTAGACAGCATATATAAGGGTCTTGTTTTTGTATCCATTCAGCCAGTCTATGTCTTTCTGTTGGAGCATTTAATACATTTACATTTAGGGTAATTATCGATATGTATGTTCCTATTACCATTTTCTTAATTTTGGGGGGTTTGGTATTGTAGTTCTTTTCCTTCTCTTGTGTTTCCTTCCTAGAGAGTTCCTTTAGCATTTGTTGTAAATGTTCCTTTAGCATTTGTTGGTTTGGTGGTGCTGAATTCTCTTAGATTTTGCTTTTCTGTAAAGATTTTAATTTCTCCATCGAATCTGAATGGGATCCTTGCTGGTTAGAGTCATCTTGGTTCTAGGTTTTTCTTTTTCATCACTTTAAATATGTCCTACCACTCCCTTCTGGCTTGCAGATTTTCTGCTGAAAGATCAGCTGTTAACCTTATGGGGATTCCCTTGTATGTTTTTTCTTTGTTTTACCTTGCTGCTTTTAATATTTTTTCTTTGTATTTAATTTTTGATAGTTTGATAAATATGTTTCTTGATGTATTTCTCCTTGGATTTATGCTGTATGGAACTCTCTGTGCTTCCTGGACTTTATTAACTATTTGCTTTCCCATATTAGGGAAGTTTTCTACTATGGTCTCTTCAAATATTTTCTCAGTCCCTTTCATTTTCTCTTCTTCTTCTGGGACCTCTGTAATTCTTATGTTGGTGTGTTTAATGTTGTCCTAGAGGTCTCTGAGACTGTCCTCAATGCTTTTCATTCTTTTTTCTTTAATCTGCTCTGCAGTAGTTATTTCCACTATTTTATCTTCCAGGTTCCTTATCCGTTCTTCTGCCTCAGTTTTTCTGCTATTGATTCCTTCTAGAGAATTTTTAATTTCATTTATTGTGTTGTTCATCATTGCTTGCTTGCTCTTTAGTTCTTCTAGGTCCTTGTTAAACATTTCTTGTATTTCTCCATTTTATTTTCAAGATTTTGGATCATCTTTACTATCATTACACTGAATTCTTTTTCAGGTAGACTGCCTATTTCCTCTTCATTTGTTTGGTCTGGTGGGTGTTTACCTTGCTCCTTCATCTGCTGTGTGTTTTTTTGTCCTCTCATTTTGCTTAACTTACTGTGTTTGAGGTCTCCTTTTTGCAGGCTGGAGGTTCATAGTTCCTGTTGTTTTTGGTTTTTCCCCCAGTAGGTAAGGTTTGTTTAGTGGGTTGTGTAGGCTTCCTGGTGGAGGGGACTAGTGCCTGTGTTCTGGTTGATGAGGCTGGATCTTGTCTCTCTGGTGTGCAGGTCCACATCCAGTGGTGTGTTTTGGGATGTCTGTGACCTTATTATGATTTTAGGCAGCCTTTCTGCTAGTGGGTGGTGTTGTCTTCCTTTGTTGCTAGTTTTTTGGCCAGGGTGTCCTGCACTGTAGCTTGCTGGTCGTTGAGTGGAGCTGGGTCTTGGTGTTGAGATGGAGATCTCTGAGAGATTTTTGCCATTTGATATATGTGGAGCTGGGAGTTCTCTGGTGGATCAGTGTCCTGAACTCGGCTCTCCCACCTGAGAGGCCCTGGCCTGACACCCAGCTGGAGCGCCAAGAACCTGTCATCCACATGGCTCAGAATAAAAGGGAGAATAAAGAAAGAAATAAAAATAAAATAATATAAAATAAAAAGTTATTAAAATAAAAAATAAAGAAATTAAAAAGTAGTAAAAAGAAAGAAAGAAAGAAGAGAGCAACCAAATCAAAAAACAAATCCACCAATGATAAGCGCTAAAAACTATACTAAAAAGAAAAACAAAAAACAAAAAACGGGCAGACAGAATGCTAGGAGAAATGGTAAAAACAAAGCTATACAGACAAAATTACCCACAGAAGCATACACATACACACTCTGAAAAAGAGAAAAAGGAATATATATATATATATATTGTTGCTCCCAAACTACACCACCTCAATTTGGGATGATTTGTTGTCTATTCAGATATTCCACAGATGCAGGGTACATCAAGTTGATTGTGGAGATTTAATCCGCTGCTCCTGAGGCTGCTGGTAGAGATTTCCCTTTCTCTTCTTTGTTCACACAGCTCCAGGGGTTCAGCTTTGGATTTCACCCTGTCTCTGAGTGTAAGTTGCCTGAGGGCATCTGTTCCCGCCCAGACACAATGGAGTTAAAGGAGCAGCTGATTAGGGGGTTCTGGCTCACTCAGGCCAGGGGAAGGGAGGGGTACAGAATTCGGGGCGAGCCTGCGGCAGCAGAGGCCAGTGTGACATTGCAACAGCCTGAGGCGCGCCGTGCGTTTTCCCAGGGAAGTTGTCCCTGGATCACGGGACCCTGGCAGTGGCGGGCTGCACAGGCTCCCGGGAGGGGAGGTGTGGAGAGTGACCTGTGCTCGCACACAGGCTTCTTGGTGGCGGCAGCAGCAGCCTTAGGGTCTCATGCACGTCTCTGGGGTCCGCGCTTTTAGCCGCGGCTCGCTCCCGTCTCTGGAGCTCCTTTAAGCAGTGCTCTTAATCCCCTCTCCTCACACACCAGGAAACAAAGAGGGAAGAAAAAGTCTCTTGCCTTTCAGCAGCTCCAGACTTTCTCCTGGACTCCCTCCCGGCTAGCTGTGGCACACTAGCCCCTTCAGGCTGTGTTCACGCAGCCAACCCTAGTCCTCTCCCTGGGATCCGACCTTCGAAGCCCAAGCCTCAGCTCCCAACCCCCACCCGCCCCGGCAGGTGAGCAGACAAGCCTCTCGGGCTGGTGAGTGCTGGTCGGCACCGATCCTCTGTGCGGGAATCTCTCCGCTTTGCCCTCTGCACCCCTGTGGCTGCGCTCTCCTCCGTGGTTCTGAAGCTTTCCCCCCAGCCACCTGCCGTCCGCCAGTGAAGGGGCTTCCTACTGTGTGGAAACTTTTCCCCCTTCACAGCTCCCTCCCACTGGTGCAGGTCCCTCCCTATTCTTTTGTTTCTGTTTTTTCTTTTTTCTTTTGCCCTACCCAGGTACATGGGGATTTTCCTGCCTTTGGGGAGGTCTGAGGTCTTCTGCCAGCGTTCTGTAGGTGTTCTGTAGGGGTTGTTCCACATGTAGATGTATTTCTGATGTATTTGTGGGGAGGAAGGTGATCTCCACGTCTTACTCTTCCGCCATCTTGAAGGTCTCTGTCAAATTTGAGAATTTCTGATGAGGGTTATTAAATTGCATGCCTTGCTACTTTCATTGTTAGAATCTAAAAGATGAATTATTTCTTTGTTTGGTTTTTTTTTCTTTTTTTTTTTTTTTTTTTGCAGTACGCGGGCCTCTCACTTTTGTGGCCTCTCCCGTTGCGGAGCACAGGCTCCAGACACGCAGGCTCAGCGGCCATGGCTCACAGGCCTAGCTGCTCCGCGGCATGTGGGATCTTCCCGGACCGGGGCACGAACCCGTGTCCCCTGCATCGGCAGGCGGACTCTCAACCACTGCGCCACCATGGAAGCCCGATGAATTATTTCTTAATGTCTCCTCTCTCAATGTTTTAATCATTATTTACAACAATGAAATATTGCCTTGTTGTTTGGAAATTTGTCCTTCAAGGAGACAATAGAAATTCTCAATGAGGTGAAATTAGATGAAATGTATGGTATTTTTTTAAACACATATATAATGTAAAATAATTAGAGTGTAGCTTTAAGTGTCAGATTGCTTAATAATAACCAGATTTGTAAACCACCAGGCACCTCACTGTGTAAATGCAGACGATAACTCCAACTATGTCAAAGGACTGTTAAAGATAAGTGAGATAGTACATTTAAAAATTTTTTAATTTTTTAATTGAGGTACACTTGATATTGCATTAGTCTTAGGATTGCAGCATAATGATTTGATATATGTATATTTTGCAAAATGATTGCCACAATGATTTTAGTTAACATCTATCACCACACACAGTTACAATTTTTTTTCTTATGATGAGAACTTTTAAGATCTACTCTCTCTCAGGAACTTTCAAATATACAATACACTATTGTTAACTATAGTCACCATGATGATAGCATAACTAAGGCACTTGGAGCATGCTTAGCATATGGTAGAACTCAACTAATATTAACAATTAGCCATGATCATTGTTTCTATCCATTTGACTAATATTGAAGGAGAGCTTAAATTTAGAAATGAGGTCAGCATTTCTTCTGAGGTTAATTATTTTAGAAATAACAATGGAAGCCCAAGAAGAAATTTAATTTAATTTTTGTATTTTTTCCTTATACACCAATTTGGGAAATATCTTTTATTCATTAGGTAGTTAGGCTGAACCTTGGGCCTTATCATTGTTCTTCAGTTTGTTGGTTGCATATGTTGGAGATGGCAGAACATAGAGTGGGAACAGTATTCAAGAGAGAAGGAGTAGCAACCATAAAGGTTTGACAGTCTTATTAGAATATAAACATAAGAATCTGTACTATAACTTTAGGTTACTCACTGGTTGCACTGTTTATTCTAACTCTAGAAAAAGGAGTAGAGACCGAAATGCTTACCATAGACCCTGTTCAATAACTTGGGGTTGTTTTTAAGGCTAAAATTTGTTTCTAAATTCTGAACATTCACTTTTACTCCAATTTAAAGTCCTAGGGTTAGTGCAGATAAGTGACTTTCTGTTTTTAAGTCAGCTCCAGTTTGCTGAGGATAATGATTTGTGACATGAACCTGAAGAAGCTGCTATAATTGACATAGTCCAAAGTAGCAATCTGATTACAGTACTCTCAATTGCAGCATTCTTTTAAACTAATTCTGTCTTGAACTTGAGGAATGATGTCATGGTGTCTCACTATGCACATCTTCCATGTACATGAATTAAAAGCAGAATCCACTGAAATTTTACATGTAAAAATCTAAATGGATAATTTGGATGGGTTTCATGTTCAGATAATCCATAACCAACTGGGGAAAAGGGGATATTGGGGTTGTATTAGGATGGAATTGGGCCATAGCTCTGGGACTATCTGAATTCTTCCTTCACATAGTTCCCATAGAGGAAAAAGCAAGTTCAAGTGCCTGTTATGATTTACTGGGCTTTGCTCAACCCAGAGGGATTTTGGCGGCACCTATGGAACATTCCTTTCCTTAGGCTATGTTAGCCTCAGTAACAGAATGTAAGTCAGTCAAAATACCTATAATTTCAGTCTGAGCTCAAACTGAAAGACTTGTTCTTACACAATTTATGCAAGGGACTCCCAATCCAGAGTACACTCATCAGTGGAAAGCGGAAGGGAGCTCAGAACTGAGTGAGGGAGTAGTGATTGGGTCACCAGCCCAGATTTTTCTTACTTGGTATACCTTTCTCGAGGTGCTACCTTCAGCTTAATCAGCTGGATTGGAGAAGAGAGCATCACCCTAAGAGAAAGGACCATGGAGAACAAGAGTTGCTCTGGTGTCCAGCACCGTCAGTGCTCTGAAGGGTAGGAGGGCCAGCCAACCACATGCTTCTTGACCTCCACCTTCAAAACAAGGCTAATAAAACATTCTTAACTCAGAAGTCCTTAAAGATAGACTGGAGGTGACATGAATGTGGGAAGGAAGGGGCTAAAAGAAGCTGTGAGCTTCCCTTTAGCCAACAAATTTAACCCATCTCATTAAATGAGTGCTTCTGACTTACAATGCACCCAACTAGGATCATAGAATAAGTTCAACGTAATTGGAATAAGGAAAATACCTTCTTACCTGTGGCAGCTGGAAATAATTAAAACATTCAGAATCCATTGCCCTAGATGATACTATCTATACCTTAGAATTTTATTTTTATCTTTTATACCTTAGAATTTAATTTTATCAATAATTGCAAAGTCTAAATATCATTTTTTACTCTCAAATATCTATTGGTTATGTTTGTATTGAATCCATAAAAGTATCCCACAGGTGCCTCAAAATCAGCTTTTCCAGAATTGATCTCATGATGTCAATCTCCTAAATTAACTATGTATATTTTCTACCATCAATCCAGTTTTCTAAGCAGCCAACTTTGTGGTCTTTTGAGACCCCACGTCTCTCTCATTTTCCCAATTTATTTGATTACTATGTTCTGTCATTCCACCTCTCAGATATCTTCAATCTCCGCCCCTTCCTCTATTTATGTTCAAACATTCATTTTCTTTCATGAATGCTATCCTCTCCTAAATACTGCTTTCTTCAAAACCATCCTCAAAAATGCTACCTGATTGTAGGATGTCATGTCTTTATGATAGAAATTATTCAATGATTTTCTTAGTGTTATGAGGGAAAGATAGGTGAATTAACACTATTGAGCACTTACCATATTTTAGATACTATGCTTGAAATTGGAAATAGTGTTTTATTTGTCACAACAGTCATGTGAATGGGCATAATAATCCCAGTTTTGCAGGCGAGGAAACTGAGTTTTAGAGAATTAAAGTAACTTGCCTAACTTGTAAGTGGAAGTGCAAAGATTTGAGCCTAAGTTTGGTTGACTGTTTTCTCCTCTGATACTCTACATTTGTGTTCACATGTTCTCTTATGATACTGGCTTTTTGTATCTGCCATTCCCTTTATTTTCAGGATCCCCCACTCATTCCTCAGCTCCATTTTCTTTCTACTTGATCTGCAAACCTTACTTTAAAACAAACATCCTCTTTAAATTTTCCTTGACTTCCCCAGATTTCTACAGAACCTTGTGCATTCTTTCATTATGGCAGATAGAATACTTTACTGTAATCATTTCTGTGTTTCATGTGCAGTAACTGCTTTCCCAATAGCCCGTGACCTTCCTAAGCGTAGGGTCTGTTTCTTAGCTGAGAACACCTACAACATTGCACAGTGTCTGACACAAAGCTGGCACGGTAAACACATGGCTGGACCAGTACATAACTGGATGAATAAATGCTGAGTAAAGAAAAGCAATCACAGTCATGCACGAGAGTATACCAATTCTGCTGAATGTTAACATGAACAAATATTTATATTTTGTCTCCCTCCCACTCGGATGTAAGCTTCAGAATGACAAGGATTTTTATAGGTTTTGCTCACTGCTGTGTCCTTTGCACCTGCAACTGTGCCAGATTCATATAAATCATTCAATAATTGGGTACTGAATAAATTAAGTTCACCATATTTCTAATTCCCAGCTCATCTAAAAGGAGGGTATTTTCTCCAAAGTCTATGTTATCCCTTTACGTCACTTCCTTCACTAAAATTTTTCAGCATCAAATATGTGCCCAGCACCATGCTAAATCCTAGATGTAAAAAGATCAATAATCTTTAAGGAACTTACATTTTAATAAGTGATTACTGACAGTGTCAAGACAGTTATTTTTTTGAGATACACTGATGGCTGAAATAAATTGTTTTCTGGTATCATATTTAGGTTCACCAAATTCCTTCCAAACTTTCTTGATTAAACTGTGTTTCTCCTCAGGGGTTATTAATATGGTGGAGCAATAATTAGCCAGCACAAAGGAGGAAGGGGCAATTACAGTGTGACAATATATGACCTACAACCTCTGTCATTTTTGGATTCACAGCAATTTCTGAAAACCTGATGTCTTGAAAAAAATCTTCAAGGGATTTTTCTGTTAAATATGAAATATTTGCATTTCTGTTTCCTGGAAGATAACAACCACTATCATAGTGCCCTGTTAATATATCTTAAAAAATTGTTTAAATAAATAATTCATTAAAAATCAATATTTTTCTTTGATCTCTGTATGTACCAGTCCTCTGCTATAACTTCCAAAGAGTATAGCCAAGGTGCCATTTTTAGCTTCAAGGCATTTTATCTTAAACACTATTTCCATAAGTTAGGAAAACAATGAAATGTTTTGTGTTAAATGTAAGCTACAATTAGCAAGATATTTTAAATAATTTTTAAGAAAACCAGTAATTTTTCAGAAAAGGACTAGCTTTAAGAAAAAAAGAATAGTCCTTCCTACATTCCTCCCTCCCCTTCCCTCCCTCCCTCTCTCTTTCTTTCTTTCTTTCTTTCTTTCTTTTCTTTTCTTTCTTTTTCTTTCTTTCTTTTCTTTCTTCCTTCCTTTCTTTATTTCTCTCTCTCTTTCTTTCTTTTTTTATTCTTTCCTTCCCCTCCCTCCCTTCCTCACTTTCTCCCTTCCTTCCCTCCTCCCTATCAACTTTATTCATTGTGAGTTCTAGTACATGGAGTAGATATTTGGACTCCATTATAACAGTGGTGAGTTTTGGATTTCAGAGAACCCTTAGATGTTATAGCATCTTGGTCTTGATTTTTCAGACTCTGTGAATGATAAGCTTTTAAGAATATAGTGTAAGGATCTCAATCCCAGTGTAGTTTCTGATTTAACTGGTAGTATGGGTTGTATATAAACCTACATTTGAGCACTTATTTTTTTAAATCTTATTTAGTAATCAGAACCAATGAATTGTAAACTACTTCTGGGCAAGAGACCTGGTTCTTGGCAGGTGCTCAAAGATTGTTGGTTGAATGCTGGATTAGTATTAAAATTAAATCCATGTTTCCAGGTCCTTTAAACAAAATAGCACATGTTCAGGGTGCCAACTTACTTAGAAAGAATGGGCCTCAAACGTTTTTTGTTTACTGGTCTAGTCCCTTCCTTAACAGACATATCCAGAATAAAAAGGTTGTAACTTGTATTCTCAACTATAAAGCTGACAGTGATGGCAGTTAACATGTATTAGCCTAACCTGTGAAAGTCCCAAATTGCTGGCAGTATTGTAGCCTTTACAATGAAAATCAATGAGTTAAATTGGCTACAACAAATAAGGTGACAAAGGGTAATGATGAATGGCAGAAAGAGGGAGAAACAGGCAATTTAGGAACCAATAAAGTCATTGCAGTTAGTTCAGCACAGCAACTTGATAAGACACAGTAGATAGTTAATTATATGTTTTATAGTGATAGCCAAGGATTTTATTGTTCTCTCTTGTGGAGTTAAAAGGAGGGTTTCTTGTTGAGTATTTTACTGGGTTGAAAAATCAGGATCGCATTTAAATGGGAATTATATAGGAAGCCATTTGCCAGGGGCATTTAGGACACCAAGCTGGGATATGAGAGCACCTCCAGGAATAAGTTTTTTTTCTTTTTCCTGATCATGTTTTTCTTTCATTGTTCTCTGGACCAAGTTGTGAGATATTTAGGAATTCATACAAATAAATAAGTGCAAAATAGTTTAGGAATTTTTCTGTTTTCCTTTGTTGCTTGTTGAGTAAAAAAGGTTTCCACACTGTACTTTGGAAAATTTAAATTATATAAGCAATATCATAATATATAAGGTACATTTACATTCACTTTTTTTTAAACATCTTTATTGGAGTATAATTGCTTTACAATGGTGTGTTAGTTTCTGCTTTATAACAAAGTGAATCAGTTATACATATACATATATTCCCATATCTACTCCCTCTTGCGTCTCCCTCCCATCCTCCCTATGCCAGCCCTCTAGGTGGTCACAAAGCACAGAACTGATCTCCCCGTGCGATGCAGCTGCTTCCCACTAGCTATCTATTTTACATTTGGTAGTGTATATATGTCCATGTGACTCTCTCACTTCGTCCCAGCTTACCCTTCCCCCTCCCCGTATCCTCAAGTCCATTCCCTACATCTGTATCTTTATTCCTGTCCTGCCCCTAGATTCTTCAGAACCTTTTTATTTTTAAGATTCCGTATAAATGTGTTAGCATACAGTATTTGTTTTTCTCTTTCTGACTTACTTCACTCTGTATGACAGAATCTATGTGCATCCACCTCACTAAAAATAACTCAATTTCATTTCTTTTTATGGCTGAGTAATATTCCATTGTATATATGTGTCACATCTTCTTATCCATTCATCTGTTGATGGATACTTAGGTTGCTTCCAGGTCCCGGCTATTGTAAACAGAGCTGCAATGAACATTGTGGTACTTGACTCTTTTTGAATTATAGTTTTCTCAGGGTATATGCCCAGTAGTGGGATTGCTGGGTTGTATGATAATTCTGTTTTTAGTTTTTTAAGGAACCTCCATACTGTTCTGCATAGTGGCTGTATCAATTTTCATTCACACCAACAGGGCAAGAGTGTTCCCTTCTCTCCACACCCTCTCCAGCATTTATTGTTCCTAGATTTTTTGATGGCCATTCTAACTGGAGTGAGGTGATACCTCATTGTAGTTTTGATTTCCATTTCTCTTATGATTAGTGATGTTGAGCATTCTTTCATGTGTTTGTTGACAATCTGTATATCTTCTTTGGAGAAATGTCTATTTAGGTTTTCTGCGCATTTTTGGATTGGGTTGTGTGTTTTTTTGATATTGAACTGCATGAGCTGCTTGTAAATTCTGGAGATTACTCCTTTGTCAGTTGCTTCATTTGCAAATATTTTATCCCATTCTGAGGGTTGTCCTTTCAACTTGTTTATGGTTTCCTTTGCTGTGCAAAAGCTTTGAAGTTTCATTAGGTCCCAGTTGTTTATTTTTGGTTTTATTTCCATTTCTCTAGGAGGTGGGTCAAAGGGGATCTTGCTGTGATTTATGTCATAGAGTGTTCTGCCTATGTTTTCCTCTAAGAGTTTGATAGTGTCTGGACCTACATTTAGGTCTTTAATCCATTTTGAGTTTGTTTTTTATATGGTGTTAGGGGGTGTTCTAATTTCATTCTTTCACATGTAGCTGTCCAGTTTTCCCAGCACCACTTACTGAAGAGGCTGTCTTTTCTCCATTGGATATTCTTGCCTAGTTTATCAAAGATAAGGTGACCATATGTGCGTGGGTTTATCTCTGGGGTTTCTATCCTGTTCCATTGATCTATATTTCTGTTTTTGTACCAGTACCATACTGTCTTGATTACTGTAGCTTTGGAGTATAGTCTGAAGTCAGGGAGCCTGATTCCTCCAGCTCCGTTTTTCTTTCTCAAGATTGCTTTGGCTATTCGGGGTCTTTTATGTTTCCATACAAATTGTAAAAATTTTTGATCTAATTCTGTGAAGAATGCCATTTATAGTTTGATAGGGATTGCATTGAATCTGTAGATTGCTTTGGGTAGTAGAGTCATTTTTCACAATGTTGATTCTTCCAATCCAAGAACGTGGTATATTTCTCCATCTATTTGTATCATCTTTAATTTCTTTCATAGATATTTTATTCTTTTTGTTGCAATGGTAAATGGGAGTGTTTTCACTTTCAGATTTTTCATCATTAGTGCATAGGAATGCCAGAGATTTCTGTGCATTAATTTTGTATCCTGCAACTTTACCAATTTCATTGATTAGCTCTAGTAGTTTTCTGGTAGCATCTTTAGGATTCTCTATGTATAGTATCATGTCATCTGCAAACAGTGACAGCTTTACTTCTTCTTTTCCGATTTGGATTCCTTTTATTTCCTTTTCTCTCTGATTGCTGTGGCTAAAACTTCTAAACCTATGTTGAATAAGAGTGGTGAGAGTGGGGAACCTTGTCTTGTTCCTGATCTTAGTGGAAATGCTTTCAGGTTTTCACCATTGAGGACGATGCTGGCCATGGGTTTGTCATATATGGCCTTTATTATGTTGAGGAAAGTTCCCTCTATGCCTACTTTCTGGAGGGATTTTATCATAAATGGGTGTTGAATTTTGTCAAAAGCTTTCTCTGCATCTATTGAAATGATCATATGGTTTTTCTCCTTCAATTTGTTAATATGGTGTATCACGTTGATTGATTTGCATATATTGAAGAATCCTTGCATTCCTGGAATAAACCCCACTTGATCATGGTGTATGATCCTTTTAATGTGCTGTTGGATTCTGTTTGCTAGTAGTTTGTTGAGGATTTTTGCATCTATGTTCATCAGTGATATTGGCCTGTAGTTTTCTTTCTTTGTGACATCCTTGTCTGGTTTTGGTGTCAGGGTGATGGTGGCCTCTTAGAATGAGTTTGGGAGTGTTCATCCCTCTGCTATACTTTGGAAGAGTTTGAGAAGGATAGGTGTTAGCTCTTCTCTAAATGTTTGATAGAATTCACCTGGTGGTCCTGGACATTTTTTTGTTGGAAGGTTTTTATTCACAGTTTCAATTTCAGTGCTTGTGATTGGTCTGTTCATATTTTCTATTTCTTCCTGATTCAGTCTTGGCAGGTTGTGCATTTCTAAGAATTTGTCCATTTCTTCCAGGTTGTCCATTTTATTGGCATAGAGTTGCTTGTAGTAATCTCTCATGATCTTTTGTATTTCTGCAGTGTCAATTGTTACTTCTCCTTTTTCATTTCTAATTCTATTGACTTGAGTCTTCTCCCTTTTTTCCTTGATGAGTCTGGCTAATGGTTTATCTATTTTGTTTATCTTCTTAAAGAACCAGCTTTTAGTTTTATTGATCTTTGCTCTCATTTCCTTCATTTCTTTTTCATTTATTTCTGATCTGATTTTTATGATTTCTTTCCTTTTTCTAACTTTGGGGATTTTTTGTTCTTCTTTCTCTAATAGCTTTAGGGGCAAGGTTAGGTTGTTTATTTGAGATGTTTCCTGTTTCTTAAGGTAGGATTGTATTGCTATAAACGTCTCTCTTAGAACTGCTTTTGCTGCATCCCATGGGTTTGGGGTCGTTGTGTCTCTATTGTCATTTGTTTCTAGGTATTTTTTGATTTCCTCTTTGATTTCTTCATTAGTCACTTCGTTATTAAGTAGTGTATTGTTTAGCCTCCATGTGTTTGTGTGTTTTACAGATCTTTTCCTGTAATTGATATCTAGTCTCATAGCATTGTGGTTGGAAAAGATACTTGATACAATTTCAATTTTCTTAAATTTACCAAGGCTTGATTTGTGACCCAAGATATGATCTATCCTGGTGAATGTTCCATGAGCACTAGAGGAAAATGTGTATTGTGTTGGTTTTGGATGGAATGTCCTATAAATATCAATTAAGTCCATCTTGTTTAATATGTCATTTAAAGCATGTGTTTCCTTATTTATTTTCATTTTGGATGATCTGTCCATTGGTGAAAGTGGGGTGTTAAAATCCCCTACTATGAATGTGTTACTGTCGATTTCCCCTTTTATGGCTGTTAGTATTTGCCTTATGTGTTGAAGTGCTCCTATGTTGGGTACATAAATATTTACAATTGTTATATCTTCTTCTTGGATCGATCCCTTGATAATTATGTAGTGTCCTTCTTTGTCTCTTCTAATAGTCTTTATTTTGAAGTCTATTTTGTCTGATATGAGAATTGATACTCCAGCTTTCTTTTGGTTTCCATTTACATGGAATATCTTTTTCCATCCCCTTACTTTCAGTCTGTATGTGTCTCTAGGTCTGAAGTGGGTCTCCTGTAGACAGCATATATATGGGTCTTATTTTTGTATCCATTCAGCCAATCTGTGTCTTTTGGTGGGAGCATTTAGTCCATTTACATTTAAGGTAATTATCTATATGTATGTTCCTATTCCCATTTTCTTAATTGTTTTGAGTTTGTTATTGTAGGTCTTTTCCTTCTCTTGTGTTTCTTGCCTAGAGAAGTTCCTTTAGCATTTGTTGTAAAGCTGGTTTGGTGGTGCTGAACTCTCTCATCTTTTGCTTGTCTGTAAAGGTTTTAATTTCTCCATCAAATCTGAATGAGATCCTGTTGAGTAGAGTAATCTTGGTTGCAGGTTTTTCTCCTTCTTCACTTTAAATATGTCCTGCCAGTCCCTTCTGGCTTGCAGAGTTTCTGCTGAAAGATCAGCTGTTAACCTTATGGGGATTCCCTTGTGTGTTATTTGTTGTTTTTCCCTTGCTGCTTTTAATATGTTTTCTTTGTATTTAATTGTTGATAGTTTGAATAATATGTGTCTTGGCATATTTCTCCTTGGATTTATGCTGTATGGGACTCTCTGTGCTTCCTGGACTTGATTAACTATTTCCTTTCCCATATTAGGGAAGTTTTCAACTATAATCTCTTCAAATATTTTCTCAGTCCCTTTCTTTTTCTCTTCTTCTTCTGGAACCCCTATAATTTGAATGTTGGTGTGTTTAATGTTATCCCAGAGGTCTCTGAGACTGTCCTCAGTTCTTTTCATTCTTTTTTCTTTATTCTGCTCTGCAGTAGTTATTTCCACTATTTTATCTTCCAGGTCATTTATCCGTTCTTCTGCCTCAATTATTCTGCTATTGATCCCATCTAGAGTCTTTTTCATTTCATTTATTGTGTTGTTCATCGTTGTTTGTTTCACCTTTAGTTCTTCTAGGTCCTTGTTAAATGTTTCTTGCATTTTGTCCATTCTATTTCCAAGATTTTGGATCCTCGTTACTATCATTATTCTGAATTCTTTTTCAGGTAGACTGCCTGTTTCCTCTTCATTTGTTAGGTCTGGTGCGTTTTTATCTTGCTCCTTCATCTGCTGTGTGTTTTTCTGTCTTCTCATTTTGCTTATCTTACTGTGTTTAGGGTCTCCTTTTTGCAGGCTGCAGGTTCGTAGTTCCCGTTGTTTTTGATATTTGTCCCTAGTGGCTAAGGTTGGTTCAGTAGGTTGCGTAGGCTTCCTGGTGGAGGGGACTAGTGCCTGTGTTCTTGTGGATGAGGATGGATCTTGTCTCTCTGGTGGGCAGATCCACGTCTGGTGGTGTGTTTTGGGGTGTCTGTGGACTTATGATTTTAGGCAGCCTCTCTGCTAATGGGTGGGGTTGTGTTCCTGTCTTGCTAGTGGTTTGGCATAGGGTGTCCAGCACTGTAGCTTGCTGGTCGTTGAGTGACGTTGGGTGCTGGTGTTGAGATGGAGATCTCTGGGAGATTTTCACCATTTGGTATTATGTGGAGCTGGGAGGTCCTTGTGGACCAGTGTCCTGAAGTTGGCTCTCCCACCTCAGAGGCACAGCACTGACTCCTGGCTGCAGCACCAAGAGCCTTTCATCCACATGGCTCAGAATAAAAGGGAGAAAAAGTAGAGAGAAAGAATTAGTAGAAGTAGGAAGAAAGAAAGAAAGAAAGAAAGAGAGAGAGAAAGGAGGGAAGGAAGGAAGGAAGAAAGAAAGAATGAAGGAAAGAAGGAAAGAAAGGAGGGAGGGAGGGAGGAAGGAAGGAAGGAATGAGGGAAGGAAGGAAAAAAGAAAGAAAGAAAGAAGATACAGTAAAATAAAATAAAGTATAATAAAGTTATTAAATTAAAAAATAATTATTTAGAAAGAAAAAAAGGGACGGATAGAACCTTAGGACAAATGATGGAAGCAAAGCTATACAGACAAAATCTTAAACAGAAGCATACACATACACCCTCACAGAGAGAAGTAAAGGGGAAAAAAATCATAAATCTTGCCCTCAAAGTCCACCTCCTCAATTTGGGATGATTCGTTGTCTAAAGGAGGGAAGGAAGGAAGGAAGGAAGGAAAGAAAGAAAGAAAGAAAGAAAGAAAGAAAGAAAGAAAGAAAGAAAGAAAGAAGAAGGTAAAGTATAATAAAGTTATTAAAATTAATTATTAAGAAAAAAAATTAAAAAAAAACCAGACAGATAGAACCCTAGGACAAATGGTGGAAGCAAAGCTATACAGACAAAATCTCACACAGAAGCATACACACACACAAAAAGAGGAAAAGGGGTGAAAATCATAAATCTTGCTCTCAAAGTCCACCTCCTCAATTTGGGATGATTCGTTGTCTATTCATGTATTCCACAGATGCAGCGTACATCAAGTTGATTGTGGAGCTTTAACCCGCTGTTTCTGAGGCTGCTGGGAGAGATTTCCCTTTCTCTTCTTTGTTCTCACAGCTCACAGGGGCTCAGCTTTGGATTTGGCTCCGGCTCTGCGTGTAGGTCGCTGTAGGGCGTCTGTTTTTTGCTCAGACAGGACGGGGTTAAAGGAGCCGCTGATTCGGGGGCTCTGCCTCACCCAGGCCGGGGGGGGAGGGAGGGGCACGTAGTGCGGGCGGGGCTGCGGTGGCAGAGGCCGGCGTGACGTTGCACCAGCCTGAGGCCCGCCGTGTGTTCTCCCGGGGAAGTTGTCCCTGGATCCCGGGACCCTGGCAGTGGCGGGCTGCACAGGCTCCTTGGAAGAGGGGTGTGGATAGTGACCTGTGCTCGCACACAGGCCCCTTGGTGGCGGCAGCAGCAGCAGCCTTAGCGTCTCCTGCCCGTCTCTGGGGTGCGCTTTTAGCCGCGGCTCGCGCCCGTCTCTGGGGTCCGCGCTTTTAGCCGCGGCTCGCACGTGTCTCTGGAGTTCCTTTAAGCAGCGCTCTTAAACCCCTCTCCTCGCGCTCCAGGAAACAAAAAGGGAAGAAAAAGTCTCTTGCCTCTTCTGCAGCTCCAGACCTTTTCCCGGACTCCCTCCCGGCTAGTCGTGGTGCACTAACCCCTTCAGGCTGTGTTCACGCAGCCAACCCCAGTCCTCTCCCGGCGCTCCGACCAAAGCCCGAGCCTCAGCTCGCAGCCCCGCCCGCCCCGGTGGGTGAACAGACAAGCCTCTCGGGCTGGTGAGTGCCGGTTGGCACCGATCCTCGGTGCGGGAATCTCCCCGCTTTGCCCTCCGCACCCCTGTTGCTGCACTCTCCTCCGCGGCTCCGAAGCTTCCCCCCCCCTGCGGCTTCGAAGCTCCCCCCCCTGCGGCTTCGAAGCTCCCCCCTCCGCCTCCCACAGTCTCTGCCCGCGAAGGGGCTTCCTAGTGTGTTGAAACCTTTCTTCCTTCACAGCTCCCTCCCACTGGTGCAGGTCCCGTCCCTATTCTTTTGTCTCTGTTTTTTCTTTTTTTCTTCTGCCCTACCCAGGTATGTGGGGGAGTTTCTTGACTTTTGGGAGGTCTGAGGTCTTCTGCCAGCGTTCAGTAAGGTGTTCTGTAGGAGTTGTTCCATGTGTAGATGTATTTCTGGTGTATCTGTGGGGAGGAAGGTGATCTCCGCGTCTTACTCTTCCGCCATCTTCCCCTCCGCCCCCTGGATCATCTTTACTATCATTATTCTGAATTCTTTTTCAGGTAGACTGCCTATTTCATCTTCATTTGTTAGGTCTGGTGGGTTTTTATCTTGCTCTTTCATCTGCTGTGTGTTTTTCTGTCTTCTCATTTTGCTTATCTTACTGTGTTTAGGGTCTCCTTTTTGCAGGCTGCAGGTTCGTAGTTTCCGTTTTTTTTTGGTGTCTGTCCGCAGTGGCTAAGGTTGGTTCAGTGGGTTGTGTAGGCTTCCTGGTGGAGGGGACTAGTGCCTGTGTTCTGGTGGATGAGGATGGATCTTGTCTCTCTGGTGGGCAGGTCCACGTCTGGTGGTGTGTTTTGGGGTGTCTGTGGATTTATTATGATTTTAGGCAGCCTCTCTGCTAATGTGTGGGGTTGTGTTCCTGTCTTGCTAGTTGTTTGGCATAGGGTGTCCAGCACTGTAGCTTGCTGGTCGTTGAGTGACGTTGGGTGCTGGTGTTGAGATGGAGATCTCTGGGAGATTTTCGCCGTTTGATATTATGTGGAGCTGGGATGTCTCTTGTGGACCAGTGTCCTGAAGTTGGCTCTCCCACCTCAGAGGCATAGCACTGACTCCTGGCTGCAGCACCAAGAGCCTTTCATCCACATGGCTCAGAATAAAAGGGAGAAAAAGTAGAAAGAAAGAATTAGTAGAAGTAGGAAGAAAGAAAGGAAGAAAGAAAGAAAGAAGGAAAGAAAGAAGGGAGGGAGGAAGGAAGGAATGAGGGAAGGAAGAAAAAAAGAAAGAAGATAAAGTAAAATAAAATAAGCTAAAGTATAATAAAGTTATTAAAATAAAAAATAATTATTAAGAAAAAAATTTAAAAAACAAAAACGGACGGATAGAACCCTAGGACAAATGGTGGAAGCAAAGCTATACAGACAAAATCTCACACAGAAGCATACACATACACACTCACAAGAAGAGGAAAAGGGGAAAAAATCATAAATCTTGCTCTCAAACCCCATCTCCTCAATTTGGGATGATTCGTTGACTATTCATGTATTCCACAGCTGCAGGGTACATCAAGTTGATTGTGGAGCTTTAATCCGCTGCTTCTGAGGCTGCTGGGTGAGATTTCCCTTTCTCTTCTTCGTTCTCACAGCTCCCAGGTGCTCAGCTTTGGATTTGGCCCCGCCTCTGCGTGTAGGGCGGGCGTCTGTTCTTTGCTCAGACAGGACAGAGTTAAAGGAGCAGCTGCTTCGGGGACTCTGGCGCACTCAGGCCGAGGGGAGGGAGGGGCACGGCGTGCGGGGCGGGCCTGCGGCGGCAGAGGCCGGCATGACGTTGCACCAGCGTGAGGCGTGCCGTGCGTGCGTTCTCCCGGGGAAGTTGTCCGTGGATTCCGGGACCCTGGCAGTGGCGGGCTGCGCAGGCTCCCCGGAAGGGGGGTGTGGATAGTGGCCTGTGCTCGCACACAGGCTTCTTGGTGGCGGCAGCAGCAGCCTTGGCGTCTCATGCCCGTCTCTGGAGTCTGCGCTTTTAGCCGCGGCTCGCGCCCGTTTCTGGAGCTCCTTTAAGCAGCGCTCTTAATCCCTTCTCCTCGCGCACCAGGAAACAAAGAGGGAAGAAAAAGTCTCTTGTCTCTTCGGCAGCTCCAGACCGTTTCCCGGACTCCCTCCCGGCTAGTCGTGGCGCACTAGCCCCTTCAGGCTGTGTTCACGCCGCCAGCCCCAGTCCCCTCCCCGCGCTCCGACTGAAGCCCGAGCCTCAGCTCCCAGCGCTGCCCACCCCGGCAGGTGAGCAGACAAGCCTCTCGGGCTGGTGAGTGCTGGTCGGCACCGACCGTCTGTGCGGGAATCTCCCCGCTTTGCCCTCCGCATCCCTGTTGCTGTGCTCTCCTCCGCGGCTCCGAAGCTTTCCCACTCTGCCACCCGCAGTCTCTGCCCGCGAAGGGGCTTTCTAGTGTGTGGAAACATTTCCTCCTTCACAGCTCCCTCCCACTGATGCAGGTCCCGTCCCTATCCTTTTGTATCTGTTTATTCTTTTTTCTTTTGCCCTACTCAGGTACGTGGGGGAGTTTCTTGCCTTTGGGGAGGTCTGAGGTCTTCTTCCAGCGTTCAGTAGGTGTTTTGTAGGAGTTGTTCCATGTGTAGATGTATTTCTGGTGTATCTGTGGGGAGGAAGGTGATCTCCGCGTCTTACTCTTCCGCCATCTTCTCAGAACTTTTAATATTCTCGTGGTCATTGTTTATCTTTATGTGGGTTCAAGCACTTCTTATTTTAAGATGAAATCTTTTTATTTTGTGTACTGAAAGGGGACAGTGTTCCACAGAAAATGCTTTGGGAAACAATATTATTGAGTAATAAATGAGCATGGGATACTTTGGGTCCTAGAATAGTTTGAAGTTTACAAGTTTTTTATGAGTTTCTTGGTGAGAAGGGAATTGGAAATTAAAATTAATCTAAGAGCCTGAAATCTACAATTTCTGAAGTTTGTTAGTAGAACTTAAAGTAATTATATAGAAAGCTGAATCTCTCTCTCTCATTCCACAGTTTGAATTCAGGAATTTTCACCTTGTCCTTTGGTTGTCTTCATGGAATCTGGAAGCTACCTTCCCTTCTGAATGCTGGTGTCTGGGATGGGTGGAATCTCCATAATGATCGTGTAAACATTCTGAAGCCAGCATGAGGAAATCAGGTAAAAATGGCAGCCATTTCATAGTGTTACTTTAAAAGACTTATTCCTGTCTGAATATGAAGTATAAACTTTCAAAAGATGTCTTTGGTTTCCCAGTGACAAGTAATAATCGGTTTCCAGTGTGCGCCTGTCCTTTTTAACCCCTTCCACTTCAGACCATGCTAGAAACTTCCTGTTTTCTATACTTTGCCAGATTTACTTTGCATGTTACCTTTCTCCTTTCTCTGCCTCCATTTTTTCTGTGGCTTCATGGCAGGGTGTACACAGCCCTGATATATTGTAAAAAACCCATATATCCTCCAAGCATTTGTGTCGCCATTAGGCTAACGAGCATATGTGCTATGGTGTTGAGTGCTATGAAAATAATTGACGGAGTATCACCCACCTTGTTACGTTTGTAGCCAAGACATTGACGGCCTCAACTTAAGGGTAGGCACAATTTGTTCTTCCTGAGTTATTACAGAGCCAACGGTGCTTCCTTTGCAAGCACACGGCAGGAAAGTGAGCATAAACACAATCACTGGGTTAGTGACAGATACTCTGTCACCTCATCAGATTAGCTTGACTAATCAAATTAGTTCTCCCAGTTTGGGACTCCTAGAAGTTAGAGATTTCACTTAAATTGCATCAGTATTTCAAAAAGAAATGTCTGTGATAGCTTAACAATAACTTGATTCTGAGTTTGTAAGCAGAAGGTAGTCCTTTTAGTCTTTTCCTGTTACGTGCACTGTTTCCTCAAGTCCTGGTCCCAGAACACTGTGTTCACTGTCTTTCCAGGGGAACTTTGCAGAATACTCAGTGACAAAGCTTTATGCTCTACATTAGTCTTAGAGTCTCGTATTTGTCATCTCCCACTCTGTGAATTTTCTAGTGATGATTGTTGACCTCATCTGGAGAGACAGGTGCTCAGCTTAGAAATGCGAGTATAATACTTTCCTCTGATGTGTACTGAATTCTACAACCTATTAAGCAGTAAACCACCACTGTCTTCAGAAAGAAAGAAAAAGAAGAGTCACAAGAAAAACGGAAATTTTTTGCTCATTCTACTTTGTGTCCATTTGTGACTCACTTGCCTTCACGCTCATTAGAAGATTCCATCTCCAAATTCTCTTCCAGGTTTCATTTCAGGCCAGAAAATTGAGAATTATTTGAGGCTGTGCTCTATTGGTTTCAGACTTGCAGGAAATGATGAAAATAAGGAACTTCAAGGGGCCATGGGTGACTAAGAGCACCTGTGTGGTACCTAACGAACTGTCCAGCCTAAGGGTTTCACTCTGCTTCCCTCCAGGGTTCCTAGAGCTAAAGAATCATCTGCCTTTCAGTTCTCTCACCTGCAAAAAAAAGACAAAAATATTAACTTGCTTTCCAGGAGTTATGACTTCATAAATAACAAACCTATGGCCTCAGGGTTCCATATCAATCCAAGTAGATTTCATTTTTCTCTTTCTCTCTGGTATATATTTGAATTGGCATTAAAATTTCAAGAAGAGGACGATATTGGCCAGGTGGAAACTATCAATAGAAATTCAGATTTTTATTTATCAATATTGAAACCATATTCACTTTGATCTAAACAAGCTATCTTATATGTAGGTCTCCTTTCTGTTTATTTACCTCAGCCTCCGTGAGTCTGCATCTGACTCACTGAGAAGACTGGGAGGATTATTTGACTTCTGCATGAATTGTTTGCACAATTAGTGGGAAAGGGGTAACTAATATTCCTTCCTTTTGCTTCTTACCTTCTGTGTGAAAAACACAAAGAAGATTTATAACAACCAGTTTTCAAAATACTTGGCTTCCTATAGAAACATAATTTTTACTATGTTATTGTCTCATCCTATGAAAATTACTAGTTAATAGGATAATTACTGTTAAATAGCCATTTATCAATGTGCAAGAGAAATAGCTTAACTCTCAGATTAACATACTTGAAATCTTTTGTATTTCTTCAATTAGGTAAACCTGAAGCTGTATCAACAGGAAAAAAATGCTCCTTGTCAAGGTCATTCCTAAAGATAAAGTGGCAAATTGGCAACTATAGATCCCCGGTAGCTTAGTACAAGGCAGACAAATCCTTCAGCAGGTCCAGCTGTCCTGGCTTTTAGAATACAATTGTGGGGATGGAGACAAAAGCATGCCAATCAGTCACGCCTTGGGCTGTAGTTGAGTTTCAGCTGAAGACATTTAAACTGCATGTTATTTTTGGAAGTGTTTTTTTCTGGCAAAATGTCTAATTCCTTTCTCTTAATTAGGGTGAAATAATTTAGGATGTCAAGAATCTCTAATCTAAAAACAGTTATTGATTTGCTATTGAACTGATTTTTTCAATAGGCTTGCTTTGTTCCGTCTTATGAGAATGGGTTCTTATTTTCACTTGCTTTTGAATTTTGAAATGAATTGAGCTCCTATTTCCTTCCTTAAGGAAATAGCTGAAATATTTTGGTTACTATACCTTCCAAAAACTTCCATTAAAATGTAAATACTAGCCACTAGTTTAGATGAAAACCCCTCTCCCTTTAGTCAAACTGTTCAGCAAAATTAGAATTGAGAGCAGATGTCTTGGTTTCAGCAAGATATTTCCTTTTATTCTTGTTTATTTTGTAAGTTTCTAGCTAATCAGGCAGCACCTCATTTCTTCACAGTTCCTATCTAGTTCTCTTTTTCATCTGGTATCTTCTAAATTGACATTAGAAGATTAGAAGGAAAGAAACAAATTGTCCACTACCCGTAAGATAGAGATGACTTTTTTCCTCAGGCAGTGTTTTTCTTTCCATTGCCTTCTCCTGTAAGGTGCCTTCATTCTTAGCTGTTATTTTAGTTACAGTGCTACTTCTTGCTTTCTTCCTTGCTTACTGAATGTTATGAGTCTGCTTGCTCCTTTATTGTCCCTTGTTTGTTCAGACCTAACATTTATGAGAATTGCCCTTTTTATGAGTTGAGTTACCTAATAAAAATGCTGCAGTGACTTACTGTGGAAGATTGAGGGATATGTTTCCTTGGAAAATAATTTTAATGGAACATAAATGTGGGGATAGAAATGGACAAGTTCCTCTTAAGGGCAAGAATCATGATATTTAATTCCTTTATTTTCTGATAGCGTCTAGTATACTGGAAAGACATAGCGGGAACCTAACAAATCTTTAGTGAATTGAACATTCCTAGCAGTGATCCTAATATATGAGCTGACACTGGGTTTTCTGCCTCTCCTAGGCAGCCTCAAGATAGGCTTTGGATGCACAAGCAATTACTGGCATATTTTAATGGTTTATGACAAACAATGGGACAGCATATTTCAAATAATGATATGTGGTCGGCACATTCGGCACAGGTGTGTTTACTCTGCAGCTGTCTGCTATGCATTGCATCTGAGTGACAGCCTAGATGCTAAGCCTACCTCCAAGGAGCTCGCAGCCTAATGCCCTTACCCAGCTGCAGGTATACTTTTAGAGATGAGGGTGTTTTTGCCAAAAGAGGTGAAGCATTCTGGAGACAGTATTTTTTGATGCAGTTGAGTACATATTCATTTCCCTTTAAAATTTAAAAGCAAATCTTGATCAATGTTAGGTTGGTGCTCATATTGGTGCTCATTTCTCAGGATACTGTTTATGTTGATCTTTTTCTAAAACTTACTTGGTCAGTCAATTTTTGTGCTTCCTATGCTACTATTCAGGTAACTTGAATATCTAAATACTTACCTTTATTTCGTATTAAAACTTTTCAATATGGTTATCTAATATAATATTACCTTTCCTTTGCAATTGCTTCTCAACTTATGTTATTTATGAAGTATACTGTGATGCCTGATATTTGGAAGTAAAGTACAGAAAGTGTTGTTGATTTGGCTTCTAGATTCTATAGGTTGATGACAGTGTTCAGATGATGATAACATTATTTTAACAAGTAGACCTTTAGTAATATCTTTTGGTATTTTTAAGTCTATTTTTATTGGTCTTAATATTGCATAAGACAGACAAGGGATGTGCATTACTATACCAAATCCATTTTCCATATGAGATAATGATGCCTTATGAGTTTAAATGACTTGTAATTATTATCCAAAGCCATTAACATTTAAAGTATAAATAGTATGTATGAGGCACTTGGTGGACTGTCCACACTTTATCATGTTTGAAATTTTAAGTGGAAGAGATAACCGGAACTAGAATTCAGATATCCTTTTATACGGACACCAAATGATGGAGTCAGATAGGGTTAGGGTCCCACCCTCATGACCTTACCTAACCCTAATTACCTCCCAGAGGTCCCATCTCCAAATGCCATCATATGCAGGTGAGGTCTTCAACATAGGAATTTTGGGAGGACACATTCAGTCTATAACTGTGCAATATCAACAATAACTTTTAATATCAAGATAATTGTAGAAATACAGATTTCTTTATTACGTCTCCTTTATTTAAACAGTCTGATTATAAAGTGCTTTGTTTACTGTTTTACATTGAAAAGATAATAATCAATTATTCATGGGCTGTGAGCTGTAAGTAAGATCTAAGGAAAATCCAACATGGTGAAAATCAGAGCTCTGTTATTTGCTATCAGTTCCCCTACAGCTGCCATTGCCCAGCCACTGGCTAGTTCAAGCTCTTTGTTAACAAGGTAGGCATCGAAGAGCCTCATTGGGATTTGGGAGGCAGTTTCAATTGTTAGATGACTAGAAACTGTGTTTCCGCTTTAAAATATTTTCTCCCAGCTTTATTGAGATGTAATTGATATATGACATTGT